>NC_133389.1:10130075-10433106 GCF_047511655.1 Castor canadensis
GACAGGGGATTAACACCGAAACAAAGATCTGAATAAATATGTGGTTTTTCAAACCAAATTCACTGAACACACAGGGAATTGCACTTTGGATAAGATTCTTGCATTAACATGAGCTAGTATAGCCATAGTCTTTGGACTGTGATAAATTGTTCAGCAGGTGTCTTTGGGGACATGAGACAACAAGATATTATTTTTACCCCTGAAACTGTCAAACTCTATTATTTTCTTAGAATCTAGACAGTTTGAAGTGAAACAAAAAGACTGCTGTTTGGAATTTTAACATTCTATGAGTATTTTGTCAGTAGTATCACAAAATTAAGGTCATACTTGTAGAGAATATATCTTAGTGGCAAAGTGAAAAAGTCTGGCTCTTCCTTTTCAAGGATGATGAACAATTAGAGCAAGCTAACCTTTTTCTGTGTTTGGTCCTGGATTTTGGTTTTCGTATCCACATTGTACAAGCTCCACTTTTAAATGACTAGTCACTTTATACATTTAAAAAAGTGTTCTTCTCAGTCCTTTACTTACATACTTTCCATCTATGCTGAAATGAAGATAAATCTTCCACAGTCTTACGTTTTCTACGTTGCACTGTGAAGTGTTCATTCATGGGACAATTGCTCTTGGAACAATATCTTTGCTCAAGGATTTGCTAGGTGCTGTCTAGAATGTAAAGAAATATGAGGGCTATTTTGTAGTTTTATTGAATTTCCTATCTGTTTGGGAAAGTAAGACAAGTGCACAATGTCAGGATATGTATTATAAAGGTGTTACAGATGACAGTACAAAAGTTCACCAGAGGCAGATATGAATCCCTGTTGGAGCCATCAAGGAAAGAGGATTTATTCATAAATTTGGGATGGTAGAGAGCTAGGCACACCTTTATAAACACCTACATACTCATGGCATTCACATTTGATTTCAGGTGGACTCTGCCTAAATTAATAAAGTGTCTAGAGGATCACTTGGCTCCAATCAAGAGTTCAAGAAACTTAATAATTCAGGTAGCATATTATCTGCTAAAACCCTGCACAGATTTGCTTTTCTTTTGCTGAGGTCTCAGGATCCCAAGTGTTAATTGAATTTATAACCAGTATTTCTGCAATTATGTTAACTCAGTATCCTATTTTGTGGGATGCATGTGAGAAGGAAAAGTATTAGTCAGGACAGTTCCCCAGCCAACTCTTCCAGGTTTTAACATTGTAGAAAATGGCCTTTTGACAGTTCTGTGCACAAAATTTTAACCTCCTAATTAGATAGGAAAAGGAAGTTGACATAACCTTATTTGTGGACAGGGCTTATTGAACCCCATATAAAAAATTCTTTTAGCATAAACATATTTACAAAATGCAATAGGTTGAATTTACTCTTCAGAAGCAGAATAAATACATGGTTATTACCATTCCCAATTCAACTTTACTAATTTCTTAAATCTGCACATTGGTAATTAATATAAAGAAAACTTACAGAAATATTTTTATTTAAACGTAACTCAGATAATTTTGGATTCACTTAAATTAAGAATCAAAAGTGAAACGTTCATTGTCTGTTGTGGTTCTTGGGATTCAACCCAAGGCCTGACATATGCCAAGCAAGACTACACCACTGAACTATATCCCCAGCTCCACTGTACAGACTTTTACTTAAAATAAATTATATATATATATATTTTATCAATACATAGATTATTGTTTTGTTTTCTTCAGCTTTTTTATAGGAAAAAGAGAAACACAAAGGAAATCTAGTTTATAGACAGGTATTTTTTAAGACATTAAAGGGAAGGAAAATGCTACAGTTCATTTAATAAAGTTTATTAAAATGCCTGTCAAATATTCCAGGATGAAAAGAATAGCAGCAATTTCCAAAGTGCATTTCCAAAGATTCTTCTTATTCAATGAGGGAAATCTTTCCTGTAACCTCTCAAAAAAGAGCTTTTATAGTCTCAAGTTACAAAAAACAAACTCAGAATAAAAGATTTTATGACCTTACCTAGCATTTTGAAAGTTAGATTTCTCTCTGAAACTTTTAGTTGCCTTAAAGAATATATCAAAACAGAAACTCAAGGAACAGAGGCAGTACTGTGCACATTTGAATTCTCTTTCATGTAATTCTTCTCAGACTTAAATTATTTTCAATCCAATAACATTAAAAGTAACATATACACACTGGTTTTTACAGTTTTAAACAAGTAATTTCCTCAACAAGTTGGATTCTCTGGCTTTTTATCACTATTTCCTTAAATCACATGTTTACCTAAAGAACCAAAAAACAACAGAATAAAGGACTAACTTCTTAGAGCCAATATTATTTTTAGTATGTTTGTTTCATATTATTTTACACCTTCTTGGGATATCTATGTCATCTGGGAACCATCCTGTAATGTGACAGCAGGAATTTGTTTTTATGTGCTGTAGAAAAAAGAATATTTAGTTATAAGTAAAGGATTAAAGAACAAGAATATTTACTACTTCTACAATCAGGAAGATGTAGGAACCACCTGATACTCTAAAGGATATCTGCCTCTGGAGATTTTTGATAAAAGAGTACCTTGCTCTTGAGCAAAGTAAGATTTCTCTGGACATTGCGATGTTACTAGGATGAAGGGTGTAGAATGTCGGCAGCCATTTTGGGTTCTGAGGAAACCCTGAGAATAGAAGTAAAACAAGGGGAAAGACAGCAGAGAGCGCTTTAGAACCTGATTTTGGATGAAGGCATTGTACCCCTGAGGTTCCTGAACCTGTCATCTCAAAAAGGAGCACAGAGATCTAACAAATAGCTGAGCTTATTCCCGCTGTACTCCGCAAACAGTTGGAGGGTTCACCTCTTCCTCAAAAACCTGAGTGTGAAGAAAATCTATCTTTTATTACCAAAAAGAAGTGAAAATAAACATGTAATAGCTAATGGTATATGTTACAGGTGCCACAATAAGGCTAGTGAGCTAGGTAATCTGATGGCTTTGTAATTATATAATATCTTGAAGATCATATATAAGCAAAAATCTAAAAGATCTCTTAAAGTGTATATTTAATTTACCCTTTAAAACAAAAATGAACTACTATATCAAACTAAAAGTCTTCTACACAGCAAAGGTAACAATCAAAGCAATGAAAATGCAAACTGATAGAATTGGAGAACACATTGCAATATATATATGTAATAATATCCAAAATGTGTACTTTATTCTTTCAGTTTAATAGCTAAAACTCCAAATAACCTGATCTTAAAAATGGAAAACAGTACTTAATAAACATTTCTCCAAATAGATAATAGACATATGAATATGTGCACAACACCGCCAGTCATTAGAGACTGGAAAATCAAAACCACAATGAGATGTAGCTTCACACAGTATCCAGAACACAAGAGAAACAAGTGTTGAGATGTGAAGAAAAAGAGCCAACTGTACACTGTTGTTGAAGGTTTGAATGATGAACCACTATAGAGAATAGTAAAAACTTCCTCCAAAAATTAAACAAGTAATTGGTATGTGATCGAGCAATCTCACTTCTGCGTACATATCTAAAGGATTGAATAGAGGTCTTTGAAGAGATCTGTGCACTCCATGTTAATCGTAGGTTGATTACCAATAGCAAAGATATGGAAGCAACTTAAATGATTACTGAAAAATGAATGGATAAGAAAATATGTGGTACACATACACAATTGGATATTATTCAGCATTTAATAAGAAAGAAATCCTATCATTGTAAAAATGGGTGAACATGGAGGGCACTATGGTAAATAAAATATCATATACTTAATACTATGTACATAAAGACTCTAATATAGTCAGAATCATAGAAGCAGTAAGAAGAATGCGCAATTCAGAAGCTGGAGGAAGGGGAAATGGGCGGTTATTAGCCTAACAGTTTAGGCTCAGTTATACAAGATGATTATGTCTTAGGAATTTATTGTAGAGCATAGTGCCTATAGTTATCAATATTGTACTCTGAACCTAAAAGTTTGCTAAAAGGATAGATTTCATTTTAATTATGTTCATTTCTCTTACACACACAAGCAATTAATATTATATAATGAGGCTCAGGAGAAACCTTTGGGGCTGATAGACAGCTGTAACATAAATTGTGGTGATGGTTCTTGGTTGTACACTCATCTCTAAACTCATCAAATTTTACACATTAAATATGTACAGCTTTTCATATATCAGTCATACTCTCCAAATGGTATAAAATGTAAATGTTGGGGAAAAAAAAAACACTACCTGAGGGTGGGCAGAAGGTTCATTTGGGAATGTCTAGTCATATCCCATTCCTGACTTAAACACTGAATGATTGTTTGACTTTGGGTGAGTAACTTTTTCTTGTTTACCAATTTGTGAAAAGAAAATATGACATTAAATTCTGTAAAGTTCCTTCTCATTTTTAGCAAATGTACATCCTAATTTTTATTATTAATTCAAGCAAGAGATATTTATTTAGTGTCTAGACTATCCTCGATCACTTAAATGTGATTGTTCCTCTCTGCACTTTGCTTAAACTGCTAAATAAAAAGAGTTGCAGCTTTCCACCATTCCTGCAATTGCTCCACAGGTGCTTCACTTTTACTCAGGTGACCTTAATTCCATCCCACGATATTGTATTTCTAGCCTTGCTCCTGTGTCTTGAATACCATGTCTGTCATTCCATTTTAGACTTAGTGCACATTTAGGCTTCCCTATGGTGCAGTGCATTTTCATTTTCCACAAATGCCCAGTTTGCAAGAGACTTGGTCTTTATCCCTAACAGCCTTAGCTACCACATATTTTCTCTTAGCTTTAGTGTCACAAAACTGTTCAACTGAGTTGTCCCAAAACCTATGCTAGGGGAGGAACTTAAAATATTATTTCAACCATTGAGATAGTTGTAGAACTAAGAACATAAATGAGAAATATCCCTTGTCTTTAATTGTAGGGATGAAAATGTACCTGTAGATGCAGTTATACATATGTAGATATAGGCATATGTTTGTAATACATGTATTAGAGATACGGAATATTACATATAAATGTACAGGGATATTAGAGATACATCTATTCTTTTCTCCTCCCTGCAATTAATGACCATGATAACATATATATGTATGAATCATAAACTTCAATAAGCATATCGATAGGTATCATACTGGAGGTATTGTATGTGGTAAAGCCACTCTACACTGTGTAATGTGAAAGACCTCCTTCATAGAAGCTGTTCTCTTATTGACTTTTTCATTCGTAGTATGTTCTAAGGAGACACAGATCATCTTCCTTCTCATTAAGCAGCTCTATTTGTGTATACCAGGCATATGAACAAACAAACATTTGCTTATTTATTCACATGTAAGTTTGTTCATTATATATGCATTCATACATTTAAATAAACATCTGATGAGTATTATGTGGAAAGGGAGCTAAAGAATTTATAGGAAAAAGAAAGGAATGTGGGGCACTCAGTCTTAAATTGAGAAAATGAGGATGGGAAGTTATCCACAGATGTGAATATTTACACTAGAAGACTGGAAATATTTGTTCTCTAATTCTAAATTATAAAAGTGAACTGGGGGCACAGGTCTATAATCCCAGTACTTAGGAAGAGGGGGCAGCCTGGGTTTCATAATAAGACCCTGCCTAACCCCATCCCTTAAAAGGGAGTTGCATACCTTATTTGAAATAGGATATATTAAGAAATTAGTATGAAAACTGAAATAAATTCATTTCATTAGACAATTATTATATTACAATCCTTATTAGATTTTTTTCAAAAATATAAATTTTATATTCAATTATAAAAATAATGTATTTTTATAGCAAATGGTTTAAATGTATCTTTGATAAGCATTTCAAAGTTTCTGTAGGCTTGGAATATCCTATATATAACTATAATGCCCTGTATAATGGCCTGCATAGCAGTAGGAGAATTGATTGGATTGAACTTTATATATATTTGTTGGTTCTTGAGTTAAATTTGGTGTTCAAAAGTTACTCTACTACATCATCAACCCATGAATGTGTAGTCCATATATCTCTATATGACATCATTTTAAATTCTAGTATTATTTAAAATGAAAATTTGTGAAAATGATTTGATAACTTTTCTTGAAATCCCAGAAGCCATTTTCTTTTTATAAAATCTTGATGGTAGTGTGGATATATTAATTGTTCATGAGACATAAACTGAAGAGTGAGATGTATAGTAAAAAATGCAAATATGAAAGATGTTTGTGTGTGTATGTGGGTGTACACGTGTCTGTGCATGTATTCTTATGTTTGTATGTGTATGAGTGTTTGTATGCATGTGTATGTTTATGAGTGTGCGTGTGTATGTGTGTCACATGTGTGTATGTGCATAAATGTGTGTGTGTAACAAAATGTTTTAACTTCAAGGACTATTTAAAAAATTATTCATGGTCTCTGGTATTGGAGTCCTAATTAGCTTTCTATTTTAAAGATTTCCTCATTGTATTAGTATTTATCTGTCATGTTAAACATTTAAGATGCTGTATCTGACAATTAATATAGATGTTTTTCATTATTTTACTAAAATGTTAAATTATGTGTTCTCAATCATGTATCTGTTCTAAGGGGTACTGACCATTTTCTTCTTTGACTTGAAATTTTTCTGACACCAAAATTGCCTCAACTTCTATTTGAAGGGATTAATTGGCACAACAAAGCATCAATCATGCTCTTAAAAAGAGATTCAAGACATATGTTGGAACAATATCCAATATTTAGCAATACTTTGCTTTATTTTACTCCAAGGACAGGGATTAAATTGAAAATAAAAGATTTCAAAACAAGGCAGAATAATGCAGAACGACTGTTCTAAGTAGTAATTTTACCACAATGAGTCCAGATAAATTTGACTTTTGCAAAGAGCAGACACATGGAAATTGGGCATGGCCTCGCTTCTCTCTTAGTATCTGATTTTCTTTATCATGGAGACTACAGTGCTCCTTCCTAACAAGGGTCACAGTAGGTATCATGATTGATGCCACAAGATTATAACATTTCATATTTGTTTACCTTTCGCTCCTGTGGGGGCAGGCTTATCATGTGCATTGTCAGATGTATTTTTAAATCACATAGAAGCTGGATCCATGGAACCTATGCTAGACTGAGAGAAAACTTGGGGCCTGGAAGGAGAAGGGACTTCACTGAGATGGCATTGAATTAGAAGGCTCAGAAGAGCTAGCAGCAGATCTCTTCAGAAAGTCATTTAATGGAAATAGATGAACAGACAATATCAGTGCAAGAAAATTTGTCACTCTTCATATAAGGGTTTCCAATGACCTCAAGAGATCACTAATGTCCATTTTGTAGAGTCATACATTAGACTTGAGTCTGAATGAGGGCAATTCATTAAATAAGTAGAAATTTTAATTAGTGCATAAATTAGTTTTACCATTTATGTAAAGTATGAATCACACTTTTATGAGCTATACGTTGTGCTAGAAAGGTACTTTTATGCTCCTAAATTTTCATTTGTAGTAAGCATTGTAATTTCAGAAAATCTTTGATCCTATGACACAGTTTAGTGATTCTCATGAAGATTCCTTGGTTGTCTGTCTGCTGTCCTTAAGTAAATGATCTTACCAGGTTCTAAAATGACCATGAATTACTAATAGGTTGATGAATAGCTCTCAGTCAATTTCTTGATATTGTTCACTGTGTCAAAATAGCAGAGAGTGAATATATCTACCACAGTTCATGGAGTAAACTTTCGTGATACACTATGCAACAAGAAGTAGGAAAATGGAAAACTATTTTTCTATTTTCATTAAAAGAAACTTTTAATGAAAGAAAGTACAGTAGGTGTGCAAAATTCTTCAGAATATTTTCCTGTATTTTAGCCAAATGTCAAATTGTAATTATTTGACCATTATACTAGTTACTGAAAACTATTTTGACAAGTACGGTTTTAAAATATCTATCTCAAATTTTTATATTTCAATTTATATTACATATTTATAATTTATATATGTATATATAAACACATATACATATCACATGGTTAGATGGGTGCCCTTAAGTTTATCTATTTGCTGATCACATGGAATTTGCTACTTTATTTGGAGTATAATCTATTTGTGATGAGTTTTTACATGTTCTGGTGATGCTAGTGAAACACTAAATGTTTTGAAGTGTATTCATTTCCAATGGCAGATTTGGAGTTACTAAAATTTCCACAATAGTACATAACTTATTTGTAGGTATTAATTGTCATGGACCATTTATATTGTTGGATGGGGCAAAGAGAAAAGAGTTTTGGTTCTATCATTCTTTCTCTCTCTGTCTCTGTATCTCTTTCTCTCTCTTGCCTCTCTCTCTCCTTCCCTTCCTTTCTTTTCTTTCTTTCAAGACAGATTCTTGTTATGTAGCCCAGGTTGGCTTCGAACATCTGCCTGAGACTCGTAGGCACTGGGATTGTAGACAGGCCCCACCATGAATGACTTAAGCATATTTTTATTAATAACAACCAGTGGTGGGGCACAGGAGTCTCTGATGTCTCATTAGCAGTACTAAGCTAGCAGTTATCTTTCTCTACTTATTTAGATGATGGACAAAAACAGTTTGTGAAGTTGATATGCTCTTGAACCACAAAAGTACTTTAGCTATTTGCCTGATGGTCAAAGTAATGGCCATTATAGTTCATCTTACTGAAAAGCAAAAAAGAAAACATGATAAAACTACATAATGAAGTGAGAATTACTTGGTGACTGCTTTTCATGAATTAAAAGCTTCATTAACATCATTAAACCTGTAGCAAAATGGAATTAAAGTTAGACATTGATGCCCATTTTTATGCATAAAGCACTTAGGAATTTGTATGTAACATTTGTTCGCTCTTTGGTAGCTCTTTTGCAAATCAGATTTTAGTGTATTGAGTACTGGTAAGATTTAATATCTGTGATGTTATTCAAAGTAGGGTCACATTTAAATAAAATGTGTTTTTTATAATTATGATACTTTAAGAGTTGGTTTTTCATGTTGTGTTTTAATAACATTGATTTGTTGATGGTATATTTTTGAAAACAAGATTTAAGTAGAGTTCTGAATTGAAATGATTCTTTAGTGTTTTTTTTTTAATTCTGCAACTAAAGATTATACCTTGAAATCATATTTTTCTGGCAGAAATTATACCATGTGTATTTGTTCTAATGTGTGTGTACTTTTTAAAATTATCAGTTCATCAACACAGACCCCATAGATTCTTGTCTCATGAATATATGTGCAACATCTTCTATAAAAATCTGTTCAGAAATCTGTCCTTACAAAATGAGCAAACACAAAAACAGTTCATCTCTATCAAACATTTTTGTCTTCTAAATCTGACATGCAAATATGTATTCTTAATGCCACCTGACTGACAAATTCCAGGAAAGGAATCACATAGATCTTATTTTCATAGGCTTGTGCTGGTTTTGATGCAAGTTTCTAAGTTCCAAATATCACTATTTGTTGTATCAGAAAAGAGAATTTTCAAAATATATGAAAATATTTAAGTTCCAGGTTCATTGCTATAGTATACATGTGACCTTGCTTCAACTGCTGAAATGTGAACACATTGCCTATCATACTGTGAGTATTCATGAGTTCAGGTAGAATTTCAGAGGGGAAAAATAGCTAAGATCTCAATTAATTGTTTTCATGTTTCAGATAATTGAACATAAACTAGGTCCTGAGTACTCTGTAAAGAGCTGTAGGGACATATGACCCTGGCACAAAATTTGCAAGCGTCTTAACACAGGGGGGTTTGAAAAAGACACTATGGTAGCATAAGAATCAGAAGTTTCTTGAATCAACCTGTAAATAGAAAACCATATGGTAGTAGAATTGCCCTTGAAAAATGGGTTAAATTTAAACTTGGCAATGCTCTAGCACCAAGATAAATAACTCCTCTGCTTGAATCCAGTGCTGTCTGGTGGTCTTCTCTATGATATGCATTGCAGGAATAAAGAATTGCATTTGAAAGCAGATACTTGCCATCCCTCTCCCTTCCCAGCTGGGCTTATAGTTATCATTGACCTATTTAAATAATTACTGGTCAATTTCTTTATTTCTCTGCTTTGATTTGTTTTGTGCGTGTATGCATGTATGCATGCCTATCTTCCCATTTTGCTCACTTTCCTGCTCCTCTGTCTCCATAGGAGACAATATTCTAATCCATTGCCAGTAATCCAATTTGGATCCAATGTTATTAAACCTGGCAAATACAATCAGAGTGCAAACAAATGACTGGTAACAAGATGGCTTGAGGTGAGTATACCCATATTCTACACTATTATGTAGGGTTCAAAGAACAATGAATTTCCTCCAGTTTGGTCAGAAGCAGGAGAAATTAGGATGGCAAGATGATATTGAAGTGAGTTTCTTAGAAATATGGACAGGATTTTAAGTGGCATCAGTAGAGAGGAAATGTTATTTCAGGCAAGGTAATTGTCAAAGTTATGGAGTAGGAAAAGAGTGGGATGTATCTCTACTGTTACATAAGCTTGGAAAGGCATTTAAAGACATATTAAAGGGATTTTAGAAGATACACTAAAAGTAACACTGGAAACTGAAGAAACTTTTTAAAATGTTTTATGATATAAAATAGAACTCTGCTTCAAAAAGATAAATCTCAAAGCAGTTCATGAAATGTCGAGCTATAGAAATAAAGATAATACAATGGATAAGGTAGAGGTACGGATAAAAAATCATCCAAAATGACTTTGAAATTTTTGAGCTTATCTTACTCAGAGGATGATGCTGTTTCTTAAAGAATTAAAGTGTTTACATAAAATTTCTCATAGCTGCATTTTAAGCTAACAAGCTCAACCACTTGCAAAAACTGCACTTTCATCTCTCCCTCTTTTATGTTGTAGGTGTCATACTTTACATCTTCTTACATTGTGTATACATTGACAAACTTTGATACTTATAATTATTGTTAATTCTTTGTATTTTAACTTTCATGCCAAGTTAAAAGGGATTAACATTCCTTCAGTGCAGTATTACAGAGTTATGTATTTGTCAAGATATTTATCTTTAGCAGTGAGCTTTATATTTCACAAGTCAGAAGCCTTCAAGTATCCTAGGTCAGAAAAATAGTTACTATTTTTGCTTATAGCATTTTCTTTGATTCTGTTTTTCCATTTAGTTTTTAATCCATCTCAAGTTCTTTGGGGTTGTCATATAAGATCTAATTAGATTTTCATTTCTCCTAGGAAATTTTACTCTTAACATTATTATAAAATTAACTTCTTTTCTGTTGGTTGGATTCATGTAGCCCTATATGTTATATTATACATGAAAAAGATATATGGTATAGAGTTAGTGCTTGTTATTGTACATATTATTTAATAATGTACTTACTTAAAACCCTAATCTGTTTATCTTCCTATCTATCTATTCATCCAACTAATTGATCACTAAATATGAATTTATTTTTTCACAGTCCCTCTGCTTGTAATATTTGTCTTCTTTTTAAATAAAACATTGTTTTTATTTTTCTTCCATTAAAATCATTGAGTCTACATTATGAAATGGTGCTTTTATTATTTTTTCTGTTATCTTTCCTGTGTTACTAAGTTTAAACATCTAAGAATGACATGAGAAGAGAAGAGGCAGGGTTTGCTAAGAAGCCTGCAGAAGCATATATATTCACGGAAAACTTAGAATAGTAAAATATTTAGAAGGGTAAACACATCACCAAATATACATGGTCCTGCATATGTGCCAAAGCTATATTCTTATAATCATGTTTTTGTGTAGGAAAATATAAAGTGTGGTTGTTTTAGCAAAACTTCAATGTTATTCAACATAGTATTACATTTAAAAATATTATAGAACGTCTTTTTTAATAGGAGTGGATGTATACATGAATGATGCTGGACATCACGTTTGAATTATAGAAGGTATTGGGGATCTGAAAAAATTAGAAAAGATGTGAAATAGCTCTATCAAAAAGCTAAGTTCTGCTGAAGTATGGGGTGACAAGTTATGTTCAATATGTGTCTATGAGATGGAAGGCTCATGCAGGAACTCATAATTTGGAAACTAACAGTAAAAATAGCCCTTGACCCATTTCCTTTCTTTCACCATCAAAATCACTCAAGCAACTCCTCATTTATTAAGTCATAATTTTTTTAATAACAAATTTCCACTGCTATATGGAGTTATTACATATTACATACAAATATATCTATTCCCAAGTTTTTAAAGTATTAAATAACTAATATTTTAAATGACTTCTACTTTGAAAAAAAATTTCATGGAGTATTATTGGGTATTCATGAGTGTTTGGGTGATATCTGAGGATGTTTATTGAGATTTAAGGCAAGTTGAGAATGTTATATAGCTGAGTGCCTGTAATACTAACTACTTGAGAGGCTGAGATCAGGAAGATAGTGGTTTGAGGCCATCCCTGGCAAACAGTTCACCAGACCGCCATCTCCAAAAAAAAAGAGCAAAATGAACTGGAAATGTGGATCAAGCAGTCCAGTGACTGCTTTGCAAGCGTGAAGCTTTGAGTTCTACTCCCAGTTCCACCAAAAATAAAATTAAATAGATAAATAAATATTGTAATAGGCTCTACTTTAAGAAATTCCCCATCATGTATTATGAATGGGTTATGAATGGAAAATGAAATATTGATATTATTATTGTTACTATTAGTGCTACTATTCTATGCTTCTACTCCTACTCATTTCATACAATTTATTTTAATGATAACTCTGCTAAAATACTACCAGAAGCAAGTAAGGTGGTGACCTCCTCTGGAGACAATAAGAAATTAGAAGTGGTTTACAGAGAAAACAAATAAATACATTAATGCATGGTGGATTCATTCAACTCACAATAAAATATTCTTATTTCCTAACTGGATGCCCAACTTAGTTTTAAATATAATGCATTATATTACTTTTAAAAACTGTTAACTCCTACAAAGTTTAATTAAGCAATGTAAAATCACATGACTTTCATTCACTCTGAATTGTTCCCTCTCTCATATTCCCATTCTATCAATACACTAAAGTAAGGAAATAACACATAAGTTTTTTTTAAATTTTAGTTTAGTACACCTTCTGTACATGACAGTGAGTCATAATGAAATACTTCCAATTAGTGAAAAGTCAGTTTTCATGTCTGTTTCTCTACTTTTTTTTTCTTTTTTAGCATTTAGAATTATCAAAAAGGAGCATATGAACAAAAAGCAAAAACACCATTATTTTTATGATACTGAGGTAATATTTTCCGTGCTATTTTCTTTCTTGTTAGTGCTTAGGTTTCTGCCTTGGGTTTTTGATCAAGATTAAGAAAGGAGGTAATAACATTCTGTATTCATTTCTTTTTTTTTAATGTTTATTTTTTTATTATTCATATGTGCATACAATGCTTGGGTCATATCTCCCCCCTGCCCCCACCCCCTCCCTTACCACCCACTCTGCCGCCTCCCTCTCCCCCCACCCCCTCGATGCCCGGCAGAAACTATTTTGCCCTTATCTCTAATTTTGTTGAAGAGAGAGTATAAGCAATAATAGGAAGGAACAAGGGTTTTTGCTGGTTGAGATAAGGATAGTTATACAGGGAGTTGACTCGCATTGATTTCCTGTGCATGTGCGTTACCTTCCAGGTTAATTCTTTTTGATCTAACCTTTTCTCTAGTTCCTGGTCCCCTTCTCCTATTCTTCCTCTTTTACTAGTGACCAGTAAAGTGACAATCTCTATTCTAAAGAAGGAATAGTAATACTAAAAGTAAGACTATATTGTTCAATTTATATAAATTATGTGTTGCTTTAAAGAAAAATCAAAATAAAGACCATTTCTTCATTTACTCATTAAAATAACTGTGTGAA
Organism: Castor canadensis; assembly: GCF_047511655.1. Taxonomy (NCBI): domain Eukaryota; kingdom Metazoa; phylum Chordata; class Mammalia; order Rodentia; family Castoridae; genus Castor; species Castor canadensis. The sequence continues at coordinate 10,143,894 of NC_133389.1, forward strand.
ATATGTGAATAAATATAATATGTTTTTGCGGAAGTGAGTGGTTTTAAAAGAGAAGGACATAGTTTTAAAGGAGAACTTTATTCTGAATAAAATGTTCCTGAAGGCTCTGCCCATCCTATCAGAGGAATGCAGAAACATTATCCCCATTGAGATGTATGGCATTAGTAATAACCCCCAAATTATCTGCAAACTCTAAAATGATACTAAAGCTACTATATTTTTATCTTGAAAACACAAGTCTCATTGTAATGGGTTTTCTGTGTCTCACCGTTGCCTATCAAGAATTGTTTGTTTTCTGAGAGCAAGCATGCCTGCAAAGAACAGATTATTACTTTGCCTCATGAAAATCAATTAAGGATTTTGTCTAACGCTTTATCAAACACAGTAGAATTTATACTCCCTGGAGAGCAGTGTATATATACCAGGGCTGTTTCTAGGACATGATTTGCAAATGCATTGCATACAATCTGTGTATGAAATATCACAGTATTTGTGGCTCCTGCCAGATCTGCCAGATTTCAGAGTGCAGGCTTCACAATGAGGTGTGTGGACTCCAAGCTGCACAAATGCAACCAGACGACCTGAAAAGCATGAAGTTTCTCTCTGAGCCCTGGGAAAATTCATGGGCAAAAATCTCAGGGAGGAGAGGAAAGCTTATGAGTTGCATTCAGAAAATAGGAATTTTAAAAGTTTAGTAGATATCTATAAGGAAATTCTAGAAGATAGTATTTCAGGGGCTCTGAAAAACATCCTAGGCCTTTCCTTAATACATCATTTGTAAACACCAGCTCCTATACTTGCAGTACATCTTAAACTCCCTTTGCTTGTGATTTTTTTTTCATTTTTCTTTTATTATTCATATGTGCATACAAGGCTTGGTTCATTTCTCCCCCCTGCCCCCACCCCCTCCCTTACCACCCACTCCGCCCCCTCCCTCTCCCCCCCCAATACCCAGCAGAGACTATTTTGCCCTTATTTCTAATTTTGTTGTAGAGAGAGTATAAGCAATAATAGGAAGGAACAAGGGTTTTTGCTGGTTGAGATAAGGGTAGCTATACAGGGCATTGACTCACATTGATTTCCTGTGCGTGGGTGTTACCTTCTAGGTTAATTCTTTTTGATCTAACCTTTTCTCTAGTTCCTGTTCCCCTTTTCCTATTGACCTCAGTTGCTTTAAGGTATCTGCTTTAGTTTCTCTGCGTTAAGGGCAACAAATGCTAGCTAGTTTTTTAGGTGTCTTACCTATCCTCACCCCTCCCTTGTGTGCTCTCGCTTTTATCATGTGCTCATAGTCCAATCCCCTTGTTGTGTTTGCCCTTGATCTAATGTCCACATATGAGGGAGAACATACGATTTTTGGTCTTTTGGGGGTGCTTGTGATTTTTGAGAAGTCAACATAGACATACCCTGTTTGTTAGGAGGAGGAAGGGTCCTACATAATTTGTCTTTGACTTTATGAATTTTATGTTGTAAATAAATGTTAGCAATATAGTGCAAATAAAGACCTTCTATATGATGTCCTAAAACATGGGTGGAGAGCTGTTTTTCATTTGACTCCCTCTTCCGGAGCTCCCAACACTGTGGTTGCTCAAGGAGCACATTCTCCCTCATCACACCGCACAGGGCAGTGCTCCTGTGTGCACATCCCATGCCGCTGGTTTTCCTGAGCTGTTCTTCATTAGTTCACTGGATTCCAATTAGAATGATGTTTGTTATAATGGTCAGCAGATCTCTTAGATATTCCTTGGGGAGGCTCAAATTGCTTTGTGCCTTCTCTTATATAATGTGAAGTTAGAGTTCAATACCATTTGAAGGGTGGTTCACTCTGATTTAGAAATTGAGCTAAGGGTAGATTCTGTTGCCATTCCAAACATCTTAATGAATTCAAATTCTAGTTAAGAATTTTTCTCTTTATAGGTACATGACAATATAGTACTAAATTCTTTATCCCTAAGGAGTATAGAATATAATTTGTATATGAAATATTTTAAAAGTCAAAAGTTGAAACACTTTAGCCAAATTGTTTTGTTTCTAGTGTCATTACCAAAAAGTTATTTGAATTAATTAAAGCACATTTCTTCTTTTATGAAAATGTAATTTGTTTGATATGTGGCCTATTTGTAATATGTGACCAAAAAGCTAAACTCATAACTTTTTTTCCTATTTTGTTTTGATTTCATAATTTGATTTATATAACCTTCTATAACCAAGGGGTTATAAGTCAGACATTCAGAATAAATACATTAACCAAATAGACATGTTCCTGAACTCAAAGACTTTAAAATCAAGTGCAAAATATAAAGTGTAAACAGATATGTCAACCTCAAATTGCTCTGTGACTGTAGAACAAGATTTAACACTTTATTTTACAATAAAATCAGGCCTTAAATATATAAACATCTCTTTCCCTCCCCTTCCCTCTTTTCTCCTCTCCTCTTCTCTACTCCCCTCTCCTCTCCTCTCCTCCCTCTGTTTCCTATCCTCTCCTCTCTCTTCCCTACTCCTTTTTCCTCCCTTCCTCTGGTCTCCTCTCCTCTCCTCTCTACCTTGCTCCATCCCTTCCTTTCTTTCATTATGTTGTGCAAGGCTACGAAGCCTATAGAATTTTAGTTCATGGAACCCGATCCATATTCTATGGTGGATACTGCTTCCTCTGTAAAAATGGTGAGGCGTAGTCCTTTATCTTTGGCTGGTTTTAATTATTCAAGGGAGATGGTTCTCTCTATTGACCAACCAGTCGCCATCTCCTTAGAGCCAAGGCTTTGGCATTGTAACCATGAGGCCATCGTTAGCCTAGGGATCTGATGGCCTCAGATTGCATGGAAAAGGATTCATGTTTCTGCCACTTGTGAAGCCTGTATACCCCTCTACTTTCTATTTTCTCTCCTCCCATCTCTATCATCAACGTTCAAAGGTTCTAATACTTTTCTTCCTGCTGAAATTACTCAATTGAACCTCTTATTGTGCACCAAACCTTTCACATCAACTTTGGACACCTACTAAAAAATACTGAGATGGGGACTAGCTTTAGGGATACCACTAAAACCCAAGGAAAGACATGTATATTACTTCTTGCACCAAGAAGCCCTAAGCTCATGGATACCAAGGAAAATTTGTATTTTATTTCCTGTTTTTATTAGATCTTTCCCTGCAAAGTAGGAAAGCATAGCATTACTTCTACATTAAATTAATATTACTTCTTGAAATAGGCAATTAATAATAGTTCAGTAGGTTATGGGGCTCATGGAGATCCAGATATAGCTAGGGAATATGGCTTTTAAGAAATGACATCTTTGAGATTTGAAAGACAAGAAATTGCTATCAAGGTATATGAAAGGATAACTAGTGAACACATTTAATGACTTGGTTCATAGAGTGAGATAGGCAAAAATGAACTGCATATGGGCTTTGTGTACTTCAGGGTTAATTACTGAACTTAAGACAACTAAAATCTGAGGAGTGATACAGAGGTACAAAAAGTTTTGAAAGAGAATTTCTTTTTTTACTTACCGTGAACATGTCCTTCCTAAGAGCTAGGAGGGGAACACTCTTTATGGCCAGAAAAGTTTAGAATCCCCTTTCCTTTGCTGTTGGGGTACAGAATGCGTACCTATTGAATTTGACTGGAGGAGAAAAGTTGCTGCTGGAAATGCTGGTGTTTTCTTGAAACTTCCTGTCCTGGTCCTTTGTGTAGAGAAAGGATTCTTTTCTGGGGCTGCTGGTTTCCCAGTTGCCAGTTTCCTTAGAACATGACCAGGACATATAGGAAGTCGAAAAACAAAACAAAACCCCTAAGAACACACTATTCTGTGGTTCCTTGGGTGTGAAGGGCCCTAGTCAGTCTACATTCTCTCCACCTTTCAGAGGAGTTTATATAATGTCCTGCAATCTCCAGGAAGAAAGGGGGAAACACATATGCACTCTACCTTGTCTAAGCAAAAATTCCCTCTTTCAAGAGTTTCATCTATGTTCATTAAAGTACATTTTGTTTGTTGTCATTTTGCTACGATAACTGTCCCAATTTAATACTACTAAATTATACTCCACTCTGCAAGGACACTTAGTGTTGCCCAGGGTTCCGGCTGCGACTTCTCTTCCTAGGGCTCTGAGCTTTGCTTTCTCAAGCTGTATTGCATCCTTTTCATTGCTGTAGGAGTTAAATGGTTAGTTATGAGACGCAAAGCAACTGCGGGATGTGTGCATTTATCTTCTCCTGACATTTTCACTGTCAATCAGGAGCTCCAGGGAAAAACCTCATGAGTGAAATTTATTTGATTTTCTTTATCATGCAGTAATACTGGAGATAAAAAAACTTAATCTGAGCAATGGTATGAAATCAGTGCTTTAAACTTTTAATGTGTGTTTCTTCCAGGAAGCATTTCCATGGACTATTCTCTAAGGTTTACTGTTATAGAGAAATGTCTTGAGCAAGTAAATAAGAAAAAAATCCTAACATATAGATATATTGGTGAGTGTTGAGTGAAACTGCACTAGCTGTGTTTCCCTTCTGTTCAGAAGATTGTACCCATGGGTTTTATTTGTTTTAGAATTCATCTTTATGACTGTAGAGGTGAGTTCACTTGGAGTCTTTTTTTTTTTTCTTGCAGAAGAAATAAAATCATATGTCTTTAGATTAACTATTTTTACTGTTCTCTAGTAAGCTTCATAATTCATCAGAGAAAAGGCTTATCAGTTTATCATTTATAATGTATCAATTTTTGTAGTCTCATCTGTTTTGAAGTGTTTCTGTGTGATAATTTGAAGTACATATTTTCAGGTGCAAGGTACTTCTATATTTGTAAAGCTGTTGATTAAAATAAAAAAGATGATTCTTTTCTTTTTAATTAGATTTCTTCTCCACATCACCAGTGTCATCCTAAAACAAAGAAATGTAAATGACAGGAAAAGTTTTCAATGCTACTATGTACAAGGACAGGAAGAACAATCACTGTTCTTCTTAAAAACAAAGACTGTTTTTAAGTCTGTTTACTACCTTTCTGGGGTAAAAATAAACTGAAAATAAACAAACAAAAAACCTCTCTATTGAGTAAAAGTAACATTTTATGCTTTAATGATCTTTCTGTTTTAACACATTTAATATCATTTGCTAAATTCATATTATTATAATTAATGTACAGTAATTTTGACATGTCATCCAGAGTTATCTCTGAAAGTAAATAATATAGTCTCTACAGTTATGTAAGAGATGATTTAAGATCTCTGCTTACATTACTTACATCACAGCAGTCTGAGATGAATTTGAACTTGAGCTTGATTCTCATTGCTTGAAAACAGTGTCTCTCAACCAGGAGGTGAGTGTAATTTTTCCATCCAGGGACATTGGCAATGAATATTATATAAACATAAGAGACAAGAAGGTGTCATGACCATGGGTTGGTAAGTGCTAGTTCTGGGTAGTACAAGCTAGAGATAACTGCTCAAATCCTACAAAACACAGACACTCTCCACAAGAAAGAATTATCTGCTCTAAAACATCAGTAGTACTACTGTTGAAACTCTCACCTGAAAAGTATAATTAAAGAGTTTGGTCAATCATAGATCTCTGAAACCTGAAAGAATAAACAACTTCTTATTTTATTTTCTGTGTTAATACATGCTTGATAGAGAACCATGTATTACATTTCAGCTGACAGAGGTCTTTGAAAATTCCAGTAGCAGTTATTCCATCCTAATGTACTCTGATTATTTACTTTGTTTCTTCATGCTTTGAGCAAATATATCTTGTAAAAACTTCCCCTGAATGACACTTGATGAAATACACAGAAATAAAGATAATCCTGTGGTTGTAGCTTTGAAAATCATTATGGTTCCCTAATGTTTCTGCAGCAGATGAATTGAGGGTAAGATTTAGGTCACATTCATTTTAACCTACATTGAGCTGGATATAAGCCTTCACAATTGTTTGTAATTCCCAGCTGCACCCTTTGGGCTTCTGGAGGCTCCATAGTGGGGCATACATACCGGGCGACCACCCTGATGCTGAGTCCACGCTGCTCTGTCTTTACTACTGTCTCTGCTGCTACCCCCTCACCCCGAGGTGCAGCACAGACTGAGTCTCATTTCTCCATGCACTATTATGCCTCTGTGCAAGGGCAGGTTCTTACCAAATGCCCTCAAACAAAGACACTCTCAATCTTCCCATTCCTGTGACTATTAATGCATTCTGTTCTGGCAGAGTAAATAATGATGATCACAACAGCTCAGACTGGTGATTGCTGCACAGCTGCAATTCTATGTGTGTGTAATGTCTAGCATTGACTTGGAAACTCAGGACAGTAATACTCTGGAGGTACAGTAAGAACTTAAATCTGGAGAGCCTTTAATTGACAAGGCTGGAAGTCCAAGAGTCTTGGGGCCCTATGGTAGACTGGAAAATGCTTCCCCTCCACAATAGTCCTCCCATCGTTTTCCCCAGGATCAGTCATAAGGGACCTTATGGATGTAGGTAAATTAAGAAAATTTTGAGAAGAGATTATGATGATGAGAGTTCTACTAGGAGATATGAAGGAAGCAAGGAGTCGAAGTCTTTCAAAAATGGGACTATGAGCAAGGAATTACAGGCAGACTTTGGAAGTTGAAAAAGGCAAGGAAATTGATTCTCCCTTAGAGGCTTTAGAGAGAAACTAGCTCTATACTCACCAAATTATTAGAACTTCTAACTTACCCAGTTACAAGAGAAAACAATTATGTTGTTTGATTTTTTTTATTTATTAGACCTTTATTATAATTAATTTTTATTATTTTGTACTGGAGGTATATTGTGACATTTACAAATTTCATAAAATATATCATAGTAAATTCACCCCTCCATCCTTCATATCTCCTCCCCCATTCCTACATACATGTGTACAGAATATTTCCTTCATACTCCCCCCTTCCACTGATACCAGTCCTCACACAAAACTTATTTTTCCTTCCTGCTCTCTGTTTTTGTAAAAAAAAAAATACTTTTTTTGTTTTTGTAAGATAGCTACACAGGGAATTTTCCTTGTGACATTTCAATGTATCTATGTATTATAACCCAATTTGGTTCACCCCCTCTATTTTTCTTTCAACCTTAATCCCCTTTTTATGGTGATTTCAACAGGTTTAAAAAATTTTTATTTATTCCTGTATAGAAAGTGCATCAACCATATTCACCTTCTCAACTTCCTTCTTTTACTCTCCTTCTCTCTTATGCAGCCTCCCCTTAGTGTAACCTGTTTTTCATAATAATTATTTGCATTTATATTGGGGCTATATTCTACATATGAGAGAAAACATGTGAACTTTGGTTTTCTGAGCCTGCCTAACTTCACTTAAGATGATGTTCTCCACTTCCATACATTTACCTGCAAATGAAAAAATTTCATTCACCTTTATGGCTAAATAAAACTCCATTGTATATAAATATCACATTTTCTTTACCCATCCATCAGTAGTGGGCATCTTGGCTGTTTCCACAGCTTAGCTATTGTGAATAGCACTGCAATAAACATGGGTGCGCAGGTGCCTCTCTTGTAATGTGACTACATTCTTTTGGGTAGATCCCTAAAAGTGGAATTGCTGGATCAGATGGCAGTTCTAATTTTAGTTTTTGAGGATCCTCCATATGTTTTCCATAGTGGTTGTACTAATTTACATTCCCATCAGCAGTGTATGAGGGTTCTTTTATCCCCCACATTCTCATCAACATTTGTAGTTGGTGGTGTTCTTGATGGTAGTCATTCTAACAGGAGTGAGGTTGAATCTTAATGTGCTTTTGATTTGTATTTCCTTTATGGTCAGGGATTTTTGAGCATTTCTTCATGTATTTTTTTGGTCATTTGGACTTCTTCCTCTGAAAAAGCTCTGTTCAATTCATTTGTCCATTTCTTCATGGTGTCATTGATTTTTTTGGAGTTTAGTTTCATGAACTTCCAGTATATTCTGATTATTAATCTGTTATCAGATATACACTAGCAAGGATTTTCTCACATTCAATGGGCAGCCTCTTCAATCTGGTGACCATTTCTTTTATTGTGCAAAAGGTTTTTAATTTCATATTGTCCTATTTGTCAATCCTTTCTCTTAGTTGCTGAGCTGCTGGGGTTCTATTTAGGAAGTCATTGCCTATGCCTGCTAATTCTAGTGTTTGACCTGCTTTTTCTTGTACTAGCTTCAAAGTTTCAGGTCTTATACTGAGGTCCTTAATCTATTTTGAACTGGTATTTATATGGAGTGAAAGATGGATCTAGTTTCAATTTTCTGTAGGCAGATATCCAGTTTTCCCAGCAACATTTGTTAAAGAGGCTATCTTTTCTCCATTGTATGTTTTTGGTGCATTTGTCAAAAATCAAGTGGGTTTAGCTGTGTGAATTAATATCTGGGTCTTTGATTCTGTTCCACTGGCTTTCATATCTGTTTTTGTGCCAGTGCCATGCTGTTTTTATTGCTGTAGCTCTGTAGTATAGTTTGAAATAGGGTATTGTGATACCTCCAGCATTGCTCTTTTTGCTCAGTATTACCTCAGCTATTCATGGTCTTTTTGTGTTTCCAAATGAACTTTAGTGTTGATTTTTCAATCTCTGCGATGAATGCCATTGGGACTTTTGTGGGTGTTGCATTGAACATGTAAATTATTTTAGTAGTTTAGCCATTTTTACTGTTGATTCTGCCAATCTGCAGTCTTCTTTTTTCAATGGTTTATAGTTTTCCTTATAGATATTCTTTTATAAAATGGAAATAGTTTCCCATTCTTTTAAAGTTTATTCCTAGGTAGTTTAATTTTTTTGATGCTGTTAAAATGTAATTGTTTTCCAATATTCTTTCTCAATCTGTTCATTGTTGGTGTTTAGAAAGTTTATTGATTTTTGTAAATTAATTTTGTGTCTTGCTACTTTCCTGAAACTGTTTATGAGTTTGGGTTTTTTTGGTGGAGTTTCTTGGATCTTTTAATGTTGTCTGCAAATAGAGATATCTTGATTTCTTCTTTTCCTGTATGAATTCCTTTTATTTCTTCTTCTTTCTTATTGTTCTGACTGGGAATTCCAAGACTGTGTTGAATAAGACTGGGGAGAGTGAACACCCTTGTCTCATTCCTAACTTTAGAGGAAATGTTTTTAGTTTTTCCCCACTTAAGTATGATTTTGAGTAAAGGCTTTTCATATATAGTCTTTACTATGTTCAGGTACATTCCTTCTATTCCTAGTTTAATCAGAGCTTTTATCATGAATGGATGTTGAATTTTGTTGAAGGCTTTTTCTGCATATGTGAGATGATCAAGTAATTTTTGTCTTTGCTTCTTTCGATATACTGTTATGTTTAATGATTTGCACAAGTCGAGCCATTCCTATATCCTGGTATGAAATCAGCTTGATTATGGTGTATGATCTTTTTGACATGTTGATTTCAGTTTGCCAGTATTTTATCGAGGATTTTTACATCTAAGTTCATTAAAGTTATTGGCCTATAATTCTCTTTCATTTGGGTCCTTGTCCAGTTTTAGGATGAGTGTAATACTGGTTTCATAGAATGATTTTTGGCAGTGTCCCTTCCCTTTCTTTCATTGAAAAGTTTGAAGAGTTTTTCTATTAGTTCTTCTTTAAAGGTCTGGTAGAATTTGGCGGTGAATCTGTAAGGCTCTGGACTTTTCTTTTTTGAGAAACTATCGCTACTTCAATTTCATTGCTTGTTATAGATCTATTTGGGTCATTTATATCCCTTTGGTTCAATTTTGGATAGTCATATATGTATTAGATGTTCTTTTTAATTTTTGTTAGCATATGTCAATTGTACAAATTTAGGAAAATTCGTTGTGATTTTTCCATACATGCATATAATGTACTTTGCTCATATTCACCCTATTATTATTTCTTGTCTTAATCCACACCTCCATTTTTAATTTATCTTATAAAATGTTTATATGGGTTTCACTCTGGCCTTTTAATATATGCTTATGATGTGTTTTTTTTTTTTTGTAGACAGTATTTTCACAAACATGGATTTAAAATTGTTTTTTTATTCATTTATTCACATGTGCATGCATTGTTTGGGTCATTTCTCCACCCTGCCCCCTGCCCCCTCTCCCACCCTCTTCCCCCCTCTCCCCTTACTTCCAGGCAGGTCTTCTGCCCTTATCGCTAATTTTGTTGAAGAAAAAACACAAACATAATAAGGAAGACAAAGCGTTTTTGCTAGTTGAGTTAAGGATAGCTATACAGAAATATTCTTAGCATTGCTTTCATGTACCCATGTATTAAGACCCATATTGATTCATCTCTAACTGATCATTACACTGGTTCCTTATCTCCTTCTTGTGTTGACCTCTGTCACTTTAAGTTTTCTGTATTAGTTTCTCTGGAGTGAGAACATCAAATGCTTTCATGTTTTGGGTTTTCTACCTATTCCTATATCTCCCATATGTGCTCTTCCCTTGTCATAGATCCAAGTCCAACCACATTGCTGCATTTGCCCTAGATCTAAAATCTGCATATGAGGGAGAACATATGATTTTTGGTCTTCTGAGCCTGGCTGACCTGACTAAGAATGATGTTCTCCATTTCCATCCATTTACTTGCAAATGATATGACTTCATTCTTCTTCATGGCTGGGTAAAATTCCATTGTATATGAGTACCACATTTTCTTAATCCATTCAGCAATAGTGGGGCATGTGTTTTAATCATACCCCCTTATCCTCTCTTTTCTACTTCTACCTCCTGCTAGTTTCTCCACCTAAATAGTCCCCCTTTTATGGTTATGTCCTTTTCTTTAAATCTATATTCTACATGTAAGAGGAAACATGGTATTTGTCTTTCTGAATCTGTCTTATGATCTTCTGTAAAATCTGTTTTCTCAGAAGTGACAATTTCATCTGGCTTTATAGCTAAATAATACCCTAGTGTAGTTCCACCACATTTTCATTATTCATTCACCTGCTGAAGGCCACCAAGTCTGATTCCACAGCCTGACTATTGTGAATAGTGCTATTGCAAGCATAGGTGTGCAGTTATCTCTAGTTTACCGTGACTTACAGTTTTTTGGGTATGTGCCCAAGAACGGTGTAGCAAGACCATATGGAGTTTACATACTTAGTGTTTTGAGAAATTTCCATACTGATTTCCATAGTAGATGCTCTGGTTTACATTCTATATAGATTATAAGTCTTTCTTATGCTCATTATAGCTAGGATTTGTTCTTCTTGATGATAGCCATCTGATTAAGGTGAGATAGAATCTCAATATTGTTTTTATTTGCATTTCCTTTATGCATAAGGATGCTGAATACATCTTCATTTGTTTATCGGACATTTGTGTTTTTTATTTGAAAACTGGTTAATTCATTTGTACAATTATTAATTAGATTATTTGTTCTATCTATTCAGTACAGGGATTTGAGGTCAGAGCCTTCTGCTTCCAAGGCAGGTCTTATGCCACTTAAGTCATACTTCCAGCCCTTTTATGCTTTAGTAGGTTTTAGGATATGATCCCCAATTTTTGTTCAGTGCTAGCCTTGGGCTTCTATCCTCCTGTTTATGGCCTTCCATGTTGCTGGTATTACAGGCATCAGCCACCAAACATGAACTTTTCTTTCAATGTTTGATTTTGTTTTGAGTACTTAATATATTTGAGATATTAATCACTTGTTAGATGAGCAGCAGGCAAAGAATCTTTCACATTCTGTTGTCTCTTTAGCCCAATAATTATTTCTTTTCATAGGCAGGTTTTTAATCCAATGCAATCTCATTTGTCAATTCATCCTCTTATTTTCTGAACTATTGGAGTCCTAATTGGAAAGTCATTGCCCACATCTTCATGTGTTTTCTTATGTAGTTCAATATTTGAAATCTTACATTAAGATTATTTGATTAATTTTGAATTGATTTTTGTATAGGGTGAAAGTTAGGGGTCTTGTTTCAGTCTTCTACATGTGGACATCCACTCTTTCCACCACCCTTTTTTGAAGAGGTTGTCTTTTCTCCAAAGTACATTTTTGTTCTCTCTTTTGAGAATCAGATGGTCACAGCTGCTTGGACTTTTTTTTCTGAGCCCTATATTCTGTTGGTCAACATGTCTGTTTGTATGTCAGTATCATGCTGTTTTTGTTACTTTAGCTCTGCAGTATAACTTGAAGTCCAGTATTGTGATATCTTTACTATCCTTCAGATACCTTTTGTGTTGCTCAGGATTGCTTTGGCTATACTGGGTCTTTGTGCTCCCATATGAATTTTAGGATCGACTTTTATATTTCTGTGAATAAAGTCGTTGAGGTTTTGATAGGCATTACACTGAATCTGTAGATTGCTTTCGATAGTATAGCTATTTTCACAACGTTAATTCTGCTGATCCATAAACACGGGATGTTTTTTCCTTCTACTAGTGTTTCTTCAATTTATTTCTTCAGTGCTTTATAATTTTCATTGTATAGAGTGCTTTTCTTTCTCATTGTTACTCCTAATTCCTTTCATTCACAAAGCCAAACAGAGGAATAGTCTATTCTGGAAACCTTCCTTATGTTGTTATAAGGTAATGGTTTTGTAATAATTTGTTGCAACATGGGTCAGGAACAAACACAAGCAGGCTCATCACCTGCTCTTACCTCCTGAGAAAAACTGAGGTCACAAGAAGATAGTTCTTACTGACTTTTACCATTTACCTGTGCCCTCAGGTTTGCTTTACAGAATGTATTCTTTTTATGTATTGCTGTAAATTCTAAATTCTATGGCATTATGTGTTCTGGACCAAAATGTCATCAATTTATTTGCGTGACTATTTCCATATGAAGTTCTTCCTATTCTCTTGACTCTTAGTAAACATTTCTTGGACAAAATAATCATGTTTTTTAAGTCCATGTCTGCTATTGACATAAAATGGTAACTTAACACCATTGACCTTAGTTTCCTTATCCATAAGATAAATACCTTCACAGTTCTGTCTTCTGGTGATGCTTTAAAAATTAATTGAAAGATGTGAGAAACCTGTTATTTTCTTTTGTTAGTAGTTACTTTTCTGAATGCCAAGGCATAAGATAACCACTGTAGCTGGTAGGACAGACTCTAAAGATAGATAACTGCCTGCATTATGGAGTCATGGAGTACCAGAAACCTCACCTTTGTAAACCACATGACTTGTATTTCCAGTTCTCTTGCATGAGAAGCAGCATGGCCTGAGAGTGATAAGCCTGGGTTCCAAAGGAAAGCTGCTGGCATTCAGATCCTATCTCTTCTATTTATTTTTATCTCAAAAGGTGGTTGCAAAGATTTTGTGAATTGATGCACTTAGATTGCCTAACTTGTTGCTGGTAGTCAGTAAATATTTTCATTATCATTTCTATTGCTGCACTAAAGACATTTTTATCAAGAGCAGAAAAAAAGAGAAAGGCCAGAGACACTTAAAAGGGATTCCATTGAGACAACTTGAAATGTCAAATCAAAGGCCCTTGCACACATGAATGAGGCAACGTCTGAAGGACACACATGTTCAGAATTTAGAGCTGTCAGCTGAGTAAAACAGATGTTTCTTTAAAGTCTGAAGGATGGGAAGATGTTGAAATGCACAGTAAACTGAGAAATCTAAATGTTCACTGAAGTTTTATGAATTTGCTTTTAATAATTTATATTACTAGAAACTGCACTTCATTCATAAAATCATTTTACTATACTTTTAGGTAACAGTTTTACCTCTCAAAATTTGCTTGCTGAGTTTAACTTTCTATTACTTAAACTTCCTGTAATACTGTGATATTGTTAATTGATAATCTCTACTGTGAAATACTTTGTCTTTCCTAACTCTGAGAGGATGTTTAACTCCTGTTCCATATTGTCTCATAGAATTATGGTAACACTTATCACAGTTTAAAATCCACATTTACGAGATTGTGGAATAATACTAGAATCTTTCCCTATTGGGAAGCTTTGTCATAACAATGGCTTTGCATTTATTCAATTCTGATCTCCAGCATCAAGTCCAGGACTATACATAGCAATTGATAAATGAATGAAAAATGCATAACTTCTTATCCCACACTGATATTATTTTGCAATTATGCTGTGCTAACATATATGTCATGATGGAGCCAAATATTATTTTACCTTGGTGTCTCTTATCAACCCACAAGTGCTGACACTTTATCTTACATTTTCCTTTACATCTCAGAAAATTAGCTTTCTCTATGGTTTTAGATTCTGGCAATAACAGAAATTTATATAAAACTTTGGAGTGATAAGAGGAAAAGTAGCCATGATTCAGGGCAGTGGTTTATGGTGGGTGAGAGTTGTCAGAGGCTCTGACATTTCAGAATGGCTTTTGTTTTCCTGATTTCATCTCCTGAGTAATACAATTAAGTTTGTGGGAATCTCTGTTTCACTCAGGAAAGGCATTGAATATACACTGTTTAATATGATTAGAAAAATCTAAACTAATATTTATACAACCATGTGTGGAGCTGTCTAAACTGTGTAATCAGTTTAGTGTGATTAAGAATCTAATATCCATTTTATACTTCTCTGTAGACATTAAATTGTTTTGACTATTGCTTCAGTAATTGTATTTTGTTCCAAAATTTTTAATTTTGGTGTTATATTTTATAAGTTCATTAAAGTGCAATAACTGATAAATGGTTTAGAATGTTATTATTATGTTTTTAACAAAATGCGATATTCTTTAGATTTTTCCCTCCAAGATAACATTTGGTGTTTTCAATATTTCTCTCATTTAGGGAGGGGCCATCCAGACAGTTTGCTCTTTTAAAGATAAATGATCTATGAAAAATCAGTCATTTTTGTCTTAAAACAATGAAGAGATTTTTTTGATGTCATTTGTTACTGCTTCTATTTTCAGTAGTAAAAATTTGTTAGTAATTAAGATCTGAATAGTTAGTCCCTAAAGTGAGTTTGCATAAATTCATTTATAGTCATCTAATGCGAATAATTTCAATTTTGTTCCAAATCTGTTTATCATTTTTCAGTGCTATTCTGGTTTGCTAAAAAAATCTATGAAAGACAATGCAGGTAATGTTTCAAAAAGCCCTAGGGTCATTTTATTCAAAGGATGATTGGTTAGAATATTTTTTAAAAATGAATATTTTGTTCTTCCATGGCTATAGCTTATACACATCTAACAGAGACATCACATTCCATGAAGGTATATTTTACTTTATTCTGGATTCCGAACTTGCACTCTCTACCACAACTATGTGCTTCTCATTTTTTGTGAGGTTCATCATCTCTGATTAACCAAGGACGGTTCTGTGTTGTCTTGGTTCTAACTAACCTTTTGAAAAAAGAATACGTATGATTGATTCCTTGTCATTACTAAACAAAACTAAAACAAGCATCCAAATAAATTTACACTTTTAAACTGTGTTTGATTATCTGACTGGGAATCATCTAGGAAGTCAGGTAAGGTGAGGGCACACTAGATTTGAGTCAACCAAGAAAACAGTATAAATGTGGAAAAAGACATGCAAAGTAATTTCTGGGCTGTCCCATAAGGACACAAAGCCTTTCATTTGCAGTTGTACATTTGTGGACAGGAAACAAATGGATTTCTAGACTAGGTATAACTCACTGAGATAATATTCCAAGTGCTTCAATGTCTCCTTGGAATAGATATGCCAGGGATTAAGTTAATAGCTATTATAATGAGACAGACCTAACAGAAGGTTCTCAAATGTTCCCATCTCAACTCCCAATCAAGATATTAAACCAAAAGCACTTTTGCACCCTTGGATAAACCTTGGTCACAGATTTGAAGATGCAAACCTGAAGAGATGGACCTGTCATATCCAGATACTAGAGGTTACTTCCAGATATGACATCTTTTCTGGAGGACATTAATAAACCTCAAGTACACCATGCAAAATCATTCTTTTAAGAAATATGTTTATCTTATGTCCTCATCAAAAATGAAGTCAGGAAAGCAACTTGATTTCATTAGCAATGAATATGGATAATGGTGTGCATTTATGGTCTAGCCCAAGTACTATAATTCTCTGCCTTCTGTCAAAACATAATTGTCTTAGTTAGTTTAGGATGCTATAAGAAAATAATATAGACTCGGTGCTTTAAAGATCACGTATTTATTTCTCACATTACTGGAGGATGTGAAGTTCAAGATCAAGCTGCTCAGATTAAGTGTTTGGTGATTCTCTTCCTGGTTTGCAAATGTCCCTCATCTGATTTGTATGGCAGAAGACAGAGACAGAGAGAAAGAGAGAAAGAGAGAGAGAGAAAGATTGTGTGTCTCTCCTCTTCTTTTTTATAAGGCCATTAGTTCCACCATGAAGGTCCCACCCTCATGACTTCATCTAACTCTGATTTTCTCTTAAAGTCCTTACCTCCACTATCACATTAGGCGTTAAGGGTCCTACTACAATTTTGGAAGGGACATAATAATAAATATATAACAATATTCAAAGAGAACTACAGAACCTATGTATTCCAGAAAATGTGTTCTCCATATATCAATGACATCATGTTAAAAGACCATGAGTTGGCCAGTGAATTGGAGACTTTTATTAGAAACATGATATCTAGAGGTTGAAGATTAACACAGTACAGATTCAAATGTCACCAACATTAAATGAAATCCAGGAGTCTTGTTTATGCACGATCACTCCCCCCAGAGAAAGAGTGAATTATGTTATCTTGCCCCTCCCACAGCTAAGAAGGAACACAATGTCTTCTTATCTTTAGGATCTGGAACAACGTATTTTCAAATTCTGCTGCAATTCATTCAAAAGGCAAAGAAGGAGTCCTACAGCAGAAAAATTATTTGCTGTATTTCCAGGAAGTTAAGAAAATGGCCTGTTGCTTCTACTACATGATCCAGCTCATGACATTGACCCCTATGGTTGCAGAGGTATTTACAGTGGAAAATTGCTGTGTGAAGTCTGGCTGTAAGTAGCTAGCTCTCCCATAGTATAGTCATAATTCAGATCCCTAGATTTACAAAGCAAGGCAATGCCATCTGCAGCAGAGAATGCTATACATGTCTGAAATGTTACTCAAAGTTATTACAAATGATCACGTGATTGTGAGATATATGGTGACAGCTTCTGATTATGGATTCTGTCAAGTTCACAATGCCATAATGTCTTTTGAGCTCTGCAACAATCAACTATGACTGTTACATGCATCACTACAGGCTGCTTTAACTAAAGAGGGACACCATGTTCAGAAACCATCCTCCATAAGGTTGGAATAACAATTGTCGCTCTCTGGCAAGATGTAGTGGTGGATTTCCAGCAAGTACAGTGAGAGTAACTCATTGGCCCTGGTCCTGGAAGCAATTCCAGCTATTTCTGTATATGTGGGGGGTGAGATTGCTCCTGTAAGCTCAGCTGAAGGCCATTTCTCTACACTTCTCACTGCTCTGGTCCACTCTTTAATAAGGTTTAGTAAATCCTTCCATTTTTAAATGGACAAAACTGAATATTCTCTTCACTTGTGTAATCTAGACCTAGGAAAATGAATGAGTATAAAGTGGGGACTGTTTGGTGAAGGAGTAATGGGGGGAGAGGGCATTAGGACAGTGTGATGGGGGTATGCATGATCAAAATATTTTGTATGCTTGTACGAAAATAGAATAGTGAAACCTGTTAAAATTGCTTTAAAAAGGCAGAGGGGGAATTAAGAAAGAGTAACAGATGGGGTTGAATTTCATTAAAGTAGATTCTATACATGTATGGAGCTATCAAAATGAAATCTATACAATTAGCATATACTTATAAAAAGTGAGCCAGAGTGAGTTGTTGTCTGTCATCAATACAGAATGAAACATTGGACACCGTATTGTTTCTCTTTTTTTCCTTTGGTGAATACACTTCACTTATTTGTTCATTTACATATTCATTAAAGCAAACTTATTTTTTTTTAGAAAGTAGAGGTAGACATTACAGTTATAAGTCCCTTTATGAACTTTGCAGGTAGGAGTGTAAAGTTTGAAGGTAAAGATGTTAAAACATAAGTACACAACTAATATTTCATGAGGGCAGTTACATAGTATTGTGACACTGACCAGTAGAACCCAATCTAATTTGCAAAGAGGCAAGGCTTCCTGAAGGACTGACAGGTAAACTGGGTTTAGAGATGAGTAAGAGTGGAGATAAGTGATGAGTTGGAAGAAAGTGCCTTCCAGGCAAGTGAAAAAGCTCATGCAAAAATGATGCTGCCCATGATAAAGGTACTGATGTGCTCTTCCCTGTGTTAGGCACTATGCACTGTGCAATGCAGGAGAAAAGACCCTGTCCTCCACTCAAATCAATATAGGGCAAGACTGTTTTAATAGATAAGTCATTGGAGGGTTTATATGGCACTAAAATTTAGAAGGAACTCATTGAACTGCACGGAGAGTGATTGTCTTCCTGAAAATCATAAGACTTGTAAGTTTTCATAAATAATGGGATTTGAAAGCTAAGGTCATTTGCAAGAAATTTATGCTATTCTGGTATAGCATATATAAACTTTAAGTATCAGCATAAAAAGATGAGGAAAAAGGTTTAATCTACCTATAAAAGAAGTTATCTTTAAATTTCATTTTTCCCTGCTTTATTTTTTGCTCTTAGGGGGAGGGATACACATAAAACATTAAATACATGGTTATTAAAGACTTAATTAAAGAAAAATGAAAAAAGTTCTGATTGCTTTCTTTAAGGCTATAATTAAGGGAGTGGTGGTATTTTAGCATTCATTTTGCTTGATTGATTGTCAAAAGCACACCGCCATGGTTAGAAGGAACAAAACTCAGGCAGCATAGGACGAGAGTAAAGGAAATTGTTAGCTGCTCCTGCAAAATTGACTAAAGTGAGGTTGAATCATGAACAATTATGTTAAATTAGAATTCCAGCTGAGAAACAATGAAAAGCCACAGCCTATACTTGATGGTAATATTTTTAATAGGGTGTTAAAAGAAACACGGAATAAATGCAAAAACGTCTAGTGTTTCATGAAAAGGTGATTTCTTTTCTTGTTACTGTTCACTAATATTCTTAATGCTTTCAAAGAGGCAGTATTAATACTTTAGATGACTTTAAGATGTTACTGTTTACTCGATGTGTGGTGAACTTTCACGTCATCCACATTCAGGTGAGAGTGAACGTGGATGAAGGAAAAAAGCAAAGTTTTCTCATTTGCTTGTCTTTCCATGGGAAACAGTGTAAATAACCTCAATATTTGTTTTATTTTGCAAATTAATTCAAATGTGATTTACAGAAGGAGGAGACAATTTGAAAGCAAACATATTTGTGGAAAGAATGAGTCCCTACATTCCATTTGTCACCTACCCAGAGCTTGGGCATCATCTGGCTTTCATGCTGTGGTTACTGAGGCTTAATCATTTAGTTCTGATCTTTATCTTTGACATATTTTGTTCAGTTTGAATATTGCACTTTTTCTTCAAGAGTTTAGTGATAACTCTGAGAGAGTAGAAAAAGCATCAAAGTTATCAATTACTTTCTGCATGAAAATTGCTAACTTTGAGCATGATAAGTAAAAAAAATTCTAATTTGAAGTCAGTGACTACATGTTATTTTTAAAATTCTTTTTGATTCATCAAGTTACACTGTCGCCATTGGTGAAACTTTCAATTTAGTAAGGCTATGCTGAAATGAGTAATACAAACCAATATGGTCTACCTTTTAAGAACCACAAAGTAAGAGATGGTCTTTAAACTTGCAAGAGAAAATTGTTAATGTGACAAAGAGAATACAAATTAACAAATCAGGTTTTTTATTTGATTTACATTATTGTGAAACATACGTAACGGGAGGCAGAGGTAGGAGGATCATGTTCCAAGGCCAGCCCTGGCAAAAATGCAACACCCTATCTGAGAAAAAAAGAAAAAGAAAAACAAATAAACAACAAAAACCCTAAAAGCAAAAAGGGCTGTGCACAAGGCTCAAGTAGTAGAGTACTTGCCTAGTGAGTACAAGACCCTAAGTTCAAACCTCAGAACCACCAAGAAAATAACAATAATAACAATAATAATAATAAAGTAAACAGGAGAATCTGACATCTTCAAGTTACCCAGATGTGAACTTTGTACTTCTGTTCATTTTGGGACTCTTCATTACACTTCATATTAGAACTTTGGCATTTTTATATTTTAATATTTATACAAAATGTGAAATTTTATGCCAATTTTGTATTTTCTTTTTTGTCTAATTTATTCATATGTGCATACATTGCTTGGGTTATTTCTGCCCTTTGCCCCATACTCCTCCCCCAGTCCCTTCCCTCTCCCCTCTATCCCCCTTTCTTCCAGGCAGAACCTGTTTTGCCCTCTTGGCCAATTTTGTTGAAGAAAAGACATAAGCAATAATAAGAAAGACAAAGCATTTTTGCTAATTTGAAATAAGGATAGTTATACAGAGAGATTCCTAGCATTGCTTCCATGCACATGTATATTACAACCCGAATCTTTTCTTTGAATATTATCTCCATATTGCTTTTAAATGACTAATGCTGAAGTAGAGAAATGTATTTATTTTAAAATGTATTATGATTTCTATCAACTTTGCTAAAGTTCTTATCACCTTTAATGTTGGGTGATTCTCTTGAGCTTTTCATGTCGTAATGATATTATTTAAGGTTTTTTTTTCCAATACTATTTTCTCTGATCTTACTGTATAAGGAATATTTTCTAGGAGCATATTAAGTAGATAAGGTTATTAAAACAGGCTACTTTTACTTCCAACAAAACTATAGACAATGGCAAAATCTAGTCTAGGCAATAAGTAATTTTAATATTTATTTCATAAATATAGTTGAAATAATTATAACTCTGTATGTGTTATAACAATGGTTATTAGGAAGCAGGAACTAAACATCTGTAATTTTCTGCTTTCATACTATTGGTAGTTACTTTTGGATTTGAAGTTAGATTAGATTCATATAATCATAAGGACAGCTTCCATGTTAATTTTTAAAAACTTTTCTTATACTAGAACAGACATCATATATTTTTAGAAATTTATCAATTGTATGTATGATTAAAATTTTTATGTAGTCCGGGGGAGGTAATAACCATTTGCTATTAGTTAAATTTCCCTATGTGTTTAGTTATGTCCTCTTTGTTCATTTCATATTTATGTGCATTCATTTGTTCTCTGCTCCAAACCCTATGATGAACTTTTCTTAATAAGTATAGTCATAGTGTCAATAATGTTAAGAAACAAATTTGGTATTACTCTTTAGGTTTTTTTCTTAGTTATTTCTTCCTGTTTCCTTATCTTCATTATTTGCTTCCATATTTCCTGTTTTCTTTAGCCACTTTCTTCATGTCAATTCTTGGCACATTTACTTCCCTTTGTTCTTATTTCTATACAAATGAACATAAATCTATAGAATACTATAGAGTACTCTTTTAGTACTGCCATACACTATTAAAATTTAACATCTTAAATCACTAGAAGTTATATCTGTGCTGTGATTCTCCTTATGGTATCCTTTTTATTAGGGATAGATAGTTGTGTTATATTTGGCTCTACTTATAGGTTTTTAAAGACATCTTTTTATAATTAATTTCACATTTTATTGCCTTGTACAGAATGTACAGTGTATAACATTTATTCTCTTAGACTCATTAACTTAAGACTCCTTTTATTGGCTTAATACATGGATAACTTCTATGTACTGTACAAAAATTAATTTCTATTATTTTGGTATACATTTATGTATATATACACATAATGTATTACTAATTTTAACAAGAGTACAGCATGTTCTGTCATTTACTTTTATCAAATTCATACTCCTATCTATCATCTGTCTATCTACCTAAATGTATTTTTAAAAATTTTCTGGCATTATTGGGGTTTCTATCTTTGCTAGACAGACATTATTCTACTTGAGCAACGTCCCCAGCCCTTTTTGCTTTCATTACTTATCAAATAGGATTTTTCATGTTTGCCCAGGCCAACCTGAACCATTATCCTACTACCCACACCCTTTTCCACAGCTGGGATGACAGACAAGCACCACTATACCCAGCTTATTGTTTGGGGTTTTGTTAGCCTAAACTAGCCTCAAATGGTGATCTTCCTGCTTCCTGAGTAGAATTCTTTTACATTTTGTAGGCTTTCTTGTTATTTTTAGTGTAGATTATTTTCTTAGAAAATATAGCAGTATCTTCCTTTATTACTTTGAGAATAATTGCTCTTTTTATTTGGATTTTTCTATTTTAGTAACACTGTTTCTTAGATACTTTCTTGTTCCCATGAGGTAACAATGTAGAAGGTGGTCAGGAAGTTTTAGCAAGAGACAGGAGAGAGGATTAGCATCAGCATTCCATACTCTGTTTTGTCTATCTTCTGCAAGTTTATGAGAGTGGTTTGTCACAAGGGAAAACCACATGGCAGCACTTAAGCCAGACAACCAAATGTGCTATTTCCCCACCAGGTGGTTCTTCCAGTTTAGAGTCTTAATTCCTTTCCACTCCTGCAATGTTCTTTGCCAACTTATTTTATCCAGGAATGTAACATTCCACTCCTTGTGTTGTGAAGGAGAATGGGGAGAAAGTAGTATTTTGGGCCTGGCTGGGGATCAGATCAAGAGTCCCTGAGTGGCACCCAGATGTTACCCTTCTGAACCTAAGTGGAGCTGCCCTCCTGCTTTGCAGTCATGACCATGAGTTATTATGTGAGGTAGGTGATATGACAAAGAAGACACAAGTGGAAATCTGTAATGAAACCTATCTTTTCAGTAGAAACTTGGCTTCTTTTCTTTGAAATGTTTTCACAGCCATTTCCCAGACACCAAATTCCACTGTCTCTTGTCTACCCAGGTTTTGCACACAGATTTCGAGCTCTCACTGTGACATTCCAAGCTTCTATCAGGGAAGGAAGGAAGGAAGGAGTAGGCCATTCCAGGCCAAGTTAGCAAAAAACATGTCTGTTTTCCTTACATAAGATGTCTTGCAACAGTAAATGCTTCCTGGATGGAGTCAGTCCTAATGAGCCAGAGATTTAAAAATTATTCAATTTATTTTTGCATTGAATGTAGCTGTAAATTAAGATGACTACCTTTTTGAGATGAAAAGGGAGAAATCCAACTTAGAAAATATAACAAATGAGCTCTGAAATTGCTTTTTTAAGATATAATCATATTTTTTAAAAAAATTAATAGAGTTAAGTCATAATAATTCATATATGCAAAAAATAAAATAAAAATAAAACCCACAACTTAGAATAAGAGAGAGAACATCTGTGTTAACAGATAAAGAGAGAGAAAGCTTTGTATTTTCTTCTTGACCTGTGTGCTCCAAGAAAACCAAAAATAAAGATAACATGCTGATCTCCCATATCATAAAATAAACAGCATTCCATCTATTACTAAGCAGATTATTTTTAAATCCAAAAAAGCAGTTCTCAGTTAAATTTACCTGTTTAATGTTGTAATTGATAAGTAAACAGTATAAAATAATATTACATAAAATAAAATATTAAAATAGAAAAACGTAGAGCATGTAGACAAAGACAAAACAAAAATCCTTATGGATTCTCTCAATAAATTTCCTAATTTAAGTATGAGATTTGACATCTTCAGGATAATTGCATACCTCCAGCATCTCCTGGGAAGTAGTGGGAAGGGAAGGGAACAAGGTGCTGGTTTTGTGGAAGGAGAGCCTTGTTCTGAGTGAAGTGGCTCTGAGAATATCTCATAGGTGTACCTGGACAAGCTGCCTCCTTTCATTGAGCTCCTATTCCTCACCTGTAAAATGAGTAGAATGGCACATATTTCCTAGCACTGAATAAAATAGATAATTTGACAGGGACCAGTCATAATGGTTGGCATTTTATAGTGACTCAAAAAATGCACTCATTCCTGTCTGGTGTGGATGTAAACATTAAATTCAATTTCTATTGTTAGAATGAAGGGAATATTTGAAAGCTATACAACTATTTTAGCATTTCACATCCCTTGGTAAGCATGACTCATTGATTTAATTTGAACAAGATTTTAAAAACTGAATTAATATCAGCTTATACACTGAATTTATTTTTAGGAAGTCTCTTCTGGACTTATTTTTACCTTTATTAGGCTAAGTTTAACTTAAACTTCTCATCCCAACGTTTTTATTCTTAACAATTATACCAATAAGCATTTCTCTGGCTTTTCGTCCAAGGTCCTGACACAGTCATACTTTGATTCCTGCCACATGGTACCATCTGCCCTTAATACACTGCAGCACAGCAAAGCATAGAAATGATTACTGCATTAAGGAAAGTTCATGCATAATTTGTAAGTTCTACTCTAATGCTTGTGTTGATCTTATGAATACAATTTACTTTTAAATTGTATTCACCACTACTTCACATCTACTGAAGGTTATGCATTGTATTAAAAAATATGATCTTTTTTTTAAATTCCTTTTCAATTCCTCATGAAATGCTAATCCAAAACAGTGGCAAGTAAGAAACATGAAGTTAGAGAAAGGAAAAATCTGCAGAATCATATCTGTGAAGCAGCCATCTATCTTGTCTTACATAACAAATTCAGTTCATTAGAACTACAGCCTTAGGACTTCCTCCACTACTTCTGCTCATGTACCCATAAAATTCTCAGTATCCACAATGGGGACTCTGAGTGTGGGCTGATGGATCAACACCATTCATATCACCAATAGAATTAACTGTCATGCCTGCATATTGATTTGTGGGGTAGTAGGTCTGTCCTTTAAACTGACTTCTGCCAGCCATTCTATTAGATTCAGAGGCTGTGACTTTCAGACAAAAGCACTATAAATAATACTAGTAATGTGTTGAATGGTGGCAGGGAGCACATAGCTCTTCTGCTAGGGAATGGCCAGGTACTTGTCTGGTGAAGTTGGCCCACGGGATGCTAAGATGTCAAACTAGATGTGGGTGGTGTAGATTCATGAGAAACAGTACTACAAAACAGACTCAAAAAATGGAAGGAATCTCCTTCTATTCATTAAACTCTGACTTGATAGCACAATTAACAATACAAAGATGTGACATTTTCTTATAAAAAGTCATTAAATTATTGTATGATAATCATTTTATACATTTTTGGCATCAAAAAATGAACCTATGCAATTACCACAAAAATGTTAAATGTTAATACCCTCATTTCACCAACATAATACATCTGATATATTCTGATGGGGGGATTGGAAAAAGGAAGTGTTTTGAAATGTTCAGAAAATTGTATGATTTTGTGAATAGACACACTACCATGTAATTTAAGTCACTGGTGCAATGAATTATTTGAACGATTATTTGAAGTCAAAATCCTGGAAACATATTTGCTATACAACTCTTAATTTCAATAAAAGTTTGTAAAAATAAATGGCCACTGGTTCTAAAAAAAACAATAAAATAAAATTATTTTGTTAGAGATGTTTTTATCAATTAGAAAGCAGAAGAGATTTCTAGTGAACTCCTGTTGTCAACCTGATTCTCAGGCATATTATGTCTTAAATTAGATGTTCTTCTAATTAGATCTAAAAATTGGATCATTTTTATGCTGTATTTTTTCTTTTTTTCCAAATTTCATCATTAATGCATGCATATTATAAATTTTTCATCTCTTTAATTACTTCTTGATTCTATTTTTATTTCATCAGAGTTAAGTTTTTAAGAAGAGAGGAAATATAGAAAATATATAATACACTGGTCTACTATTCTGACTATTTCTAAAAGAGCATTTTAAAAGTTGTCAGATGGACAAGGGATTGATAAACAGAATATACGGAAAGCTCAAATAACTAAACTCCCCCAAATTCAGTGACCTAATGAAGAAATGGGCAAGTGAACAGAACAGAGCTTTTATAAAGGAAGATGTCCAAATGGCTAAAAAACATGTGAGGAAATGCTCATAATCCCTGGCCATAAAGGAAATCCAAATCAAAACCATAGTAAGATTCCACTTCACTCTTGTTAGAATGGCTACCATCAAGAACACAAACAACAACAAAAGTTGCAAGTATGTGGGGAAAAAGGTACCCTCATACACTGCTGGTGGAATATAAATTAGTGCAACCACTATGGAAACAGTATGAAAGCTCCTCAAAAAACAAAAAATACAACTGCCATATGATCCAGCAGTTCCACTCCTAGGAATATACCCAAAGGAATGTAAATCAGATTATAACAAGGGCACCTGCACACCCATGTTTATTGCAGCACTATTCACAATAGCTAAGCTATGGAATCAGCCAAGATACCCCACTATTGATGAGTCGATTAAGAAAATGTGGTATTTTTATACAATGGAATTTTACTCAGCCACAAAGAAGAATGAAATTTTGTCATTTGCAGGTAAATGGAGGGAATTGGAGAACATCATCTGAAGTAAAGTTAGTCAGGCTCAGAAGGTGAAAAACCACATGCTTTCTCTCATGTGGAATATAGACCTAATACAAGTGCAGCAAAACTATGAAAAACAGACCACACTAAGGGGAGGTCACATATGAGAGGCAGAAGGTAAAAGAAGGAAGTTAAGAAGGTGAATTATGGTTGATGTACTCTCTATACAAGAATGAATATAGAATTTTTAAACTGCTTGAAACCACCAAAAGGGACTAAGGTAGAAAGAAGAAAAATAGAGGATATGAACCAAATTGGGCTATAATGCATATTTATATGAAAGTACCACAAGGAAACGCCCTGTGTGGCTATCTTAAACAAGCAAAAATGTCACTTTTTTTCTTATACAAAATCAGAGTATAGGAGGGTGGAACAGGTCCTGCCTGGGGGTGTTGGTACTGGTGGTGAGAGGGCAAATGAGGAGGGAAATGGTGAAGGAGGGTGAATATAGTGCAAATACTGTGCATACATGTATGTAGATGGTAACGTGATATTTGTTGAAACTTTTCCAGGAAGGGGAAAGGTGGAATGTGGGAGAATGGGAAGGGGTGAATCCAAGTACTATATATTTGATATGGTGCAAGAACTTTTATAAGTTGCACAGTTTACCCCCATATAGCACAAAAATAAAAATGTTGTTAGCTGGGGGCGTAGCTATATGGTAGAGTACTTTGCTAGCATGGAGAAGGCTCTGGGTTCTGTCCTGAGCGTTACCAAAAAATATTAGTGTTAACATTATGAATTTTAAAGTATAACTGCCCTCATGTCTGTCATTACAAAGTCAAATAGGAGATAAGAAAATCAGTTTCACTTTTTGTTTGGAGATGAAGAAAAATGGCAAAGCAGTTCAAACTTGACAGAGTGTTTAAATACATCACCAGGAGATTTTTCTTTTCTTTTTTTAATGCCCTTCCTGGCCTTAAGTCTGTTTCTCCATATCTCTTTAGAAATAATATTCCAAATCAGCCATCAGGATCACAAAACACAACTATAGATGAAGTGTAAATAACTCACACTGTTTTGAAATATCACACAGTCCATCTCATCTTGAAGTATGTTTCAAAGGCAAAAAAAGCCTTTTGGAAAACCATCAGAGCCAAAGAAATGACAGTCTTAAAGACTGAGTGATAAGATGACAGAAAGGTCTGTCTTCTAGTGCCACTGAAACTGTGTCAGTCATTAAATCCAAGCCCCATGCTCAGCGATGGGGGAGTGAAACAGCACCATCACACTAAAAGGTGGTGTTTGATTTCCTGTGTCCCACTGGACAGCTAACAGGACAGTTGCAAGTCAAGCTCTGACTTCTTTACTTGGTTATTTATTGCATACAAAGTTCTGATATTTTTCATTTTATTTTCTAGGATAATTAAGTGCTGTTAAACTCTTGTGTTAGTCAGTCAGTTTTCCATCACTGTTACTAAAAACCTAAGAATTTAAGGTAGGAAAGATTTATTTTGGCTCTTGATTTCAGAGAGTTCAACCCCTGGTGGGACTTGCTCTGTTGTTTTGAGGCCTTTGTGAGGCAGAATATCATGGTGAAAGGTAGTGGAGGAGCAATGTTCTCACCCCATGGCAGAGACTAAGGAAAGAGAATGTCTGTACTATGGGTTTCTTTTTCCCCCTTTTACTCCATTCTGGTCCTCAGCCTATGGTTGGAGATCACATACATTCAGGGACGGTCCCCCTCCTACTCCTCCAGTGGGCTTTATTAATCTCATTGGCACTTCTCAATCCAATCAAGTTGATAATCGGGACTTACCATTACAGCTCTCTATTTAGTATATTTTTTCCAAAATATATGCAGTTATCTAATTGAATGTGTTAAGTAATTTGAATATCAACATGGAATTTATTACTGAAAATTGATATACTTCAAAAATCACATAAGTAAATTGTGGGTTTTTCTTATCTGTGTGAACCAAAGTATAAATATCCTCTGAATATTTTAGATAATCACATTTTCTACATTAAAGCTTGCATTAGGAAAACAAGCTGAGAAATTATTTTCTAAACTTTCATCATACCCACTTCAGATTTGCAATGGCTGTTTCTGGATTATAGTCTCTAAAGCCCACTTCACCTTCTCAGCCATGTCTTCCCCAAACAGGGAAGACATAATCACATTTGTTTAAATCACGAACTCTTCAGATGGCTCAGCCAAAGTAACAGAAATGAATAAAGTAAGCAGAATAGACCAGAAAGCACAGATTTTTACCTATATTGGTAAATTAATGTAATAAAAGAGATGTCTTGCTTGGTGTGTAAGAATCTGAATCAGAATCTTTGGTGGGAAAGGGCACCAGAAAGCAAATTAGGGAGACTCCTATGTAAAATTCTCATACAGTGTTTTAAATTAACAGAGATTGTATATTCACTTTGAGTATTGCTGAGACTTTAAGAAATGATGTCAAAACCTCTGTATTCAAGTTTCCCTAACATTTGTACCACAGAAAGCATAGCAGAACTTCCCAAAATGCAAATCTTGTGTATTTTCCTCCCCATACCCTTCAGTGTGGGACAGACTTGTGACTCATTTCTAACCAGAGTGCAGTGAAGGTGAGGGATAGCACTCATGACGCATGACGTAGAAGGTAACTTCCCTTTGACTAGTACAGTCTCTCCCTTACTGGACTTAAGGAGGGAAGCTGCCACAGTGGGGGCCTTCCTTATAAAGAGACTCATTTGCCTTGCAACTGAGGGAGGTCTCTTGCCTGTGGTCTGCAAGAAAGTGAATCCTGCCAAAAGGTTTAGCTTCGAAGTGAAGACCCAGAATTGGACAACAACTTGATTTTAGGGTCATGGAGAACCTATAGCATAGCACTAGCTAAGCTATGTTTGGCCTCGTGAGTCACAAAACCTGTGGCTTAAAATCTGTTGTTCAAAGTTACTAAGTTGTGATGAAATACATTATATAATTTATTAACAAATACATGTTGCTGGTAACTAGAAAGGATGCAAATATCTATTCAGAAGGACAAAGAATAGGTGAAAGTCCTAGAGGTCTAGTTTAAGATCTAACTTTCAACCTTATAGTTTTTAATTTGGAGATAAGAAGTACATGCTACTAGCAAGTATGCAAACATTGTTTTAGGAGTTGAGGTATAAAAGTATTTATTTTTGTCTTTTCTCATAGTTATTCCTGTCCAAGCAAAGTAGAACATACTTAGAGTTAAATGACTTTGATGAGAAGGAATTTGTATTGAACAATTTAAAGGTAAATTTATGTTTCAAAAATATTTCATGGAACTAATTCTTTAAAAGAAAAGCAAAAGGCACATGCTGCAACATTTTGCTTAGTTATATATGTTCCTAATGCAATATACTATATAGGTTTTCTTGAAATGCACACACACGCATAGCTAAATCAAGTTTAGGGTGACTTCATATGTATATCTGAATATATATATGCACACATATATGTAGTGAGAGACAGAACAAAATTGTATTATGAGTCCATCTGAGGGGGCTATGGGATGTGGGGGAGATCAAGAAAATGCTAGGAAATGAAAAATGTTGAAACAACCCACCTATATTTGAATATAATATAATGCACTGTAGAGTAAACTGATGAATATTAGGAGAGCAGTTTTATAGAGATTGACTTAATAACTGGGGAAAGGGGGTTAATTTGATTAAAGCTCCTTAGGATATATAGACTTTAATTACCAAGCCAAAACTCCCTTAGATTATCAATACACACTTAACTTTAAAAAAGGAAGAGCAGGAGGGGAAAATAAATCTTTTCTGGAGGTGGATATCAGAGCGATGGAGGTCAGCACAAGGAAAGGTTAAATGAGGGTATATAAGGTGGATGTAATTTTATTCCATATATGAAAATAAAAGAATGAAACCTGTTGAAATTGTTCTGAGAATGAGGGGAAGAGAAAGAGCGAGAACCATGAAGGGGGTAAACCCAACTAAGATATATTTTAAACACATATGTAAATATCACAGTGTATACCCTTATACAACTATTATATGCTAATAAAATCAAGAGAAATTTAAGATGACTTGCAGGGGGACATGTCATACAATGACTCCAAGTATGAATAAGCTTTGTTTTTATATTTCAAGTATTCCTTTGGCTTAGAGGTTTGTTTCTTTTCTTGAATAATTTAAGAACCCTTTGTCTGTTTCTTTTTGGTAACTTTAATTGTCTGCTCTTCTGCTTTGATGAATACCATGTTTTTCCACAGCCCACTTCCTGCATCAGGCAAGGAAAAAACAAATCACAAGTTCTCATTTGTATTTGTTTCATGTTATATATGAGATATGCTAATGGTTTGGCAGGTTTGTTGTCAGAAATACTATATATTGATTTGTGTGAAATGGTCAGGTGTTAACAGTCCTTAGAACCGCTTGACCAGAACAAATCAGGAAACACTTTCCAGTCAATCTGACATTCCTCTTCCCTTCAGCCTCTTGGTGCCTAACCAGATTCTTTACAAACAAGCCCTGAGCCTTCAGCTCTTTATTTATTTATTTATTCTTTTATTCATATGTGCATACAATGTTTGGGTCATTTCTCCCCCCCATCCCCTCGCTACCGGGCAGAAACTATTTTGCCCTTATCTCTAATTTTGTTGAGGAGAGAGTATAAGCAATAATAGGAAGGACCAAGGGTTTTGCACAATAGGCTCCCCTGGTATGTATCTTCCACTTCCATGGATGGATGAAGAGAAACAGACTTAGGGACCTTCTCAGAACTGATTGCAAATACAAATTATACCCACAGCTGATCTGTGACCCATTCCCTAAATCTCTTGTGAGGTACACTTGCAACGTATTTTGTGTCATTTTTAAGCTGTGACAGATTCAGTTAGCAACAGGGAAAATAAACCGTATTAAAGCAAAATGGACTTGGTTGCATCCAACCTCCAATTTAAATCAAGATGAATTTATTTAAATCATATGTGATTGTAAATTACTACATGAATTTGTTTAGAATAAGTACTTACACAGTTTTGCTGCCTAAATACCTTAAGTGATACATCAGTCAGCATGCATCTACTTATTAAGCACCTACAGCACTCAGTCCTTATGGAGAAATGCTGGTGTGATTTCCTGTGTCCTCCACTTACTCTATTCCAAGTCAGTGCCAGGTTGCCAAAAAAAAAAAAAAAAGGCAGTTCTATGAGGTCTTGGTATTACCTTCCCCTTAAAATGGAATTTAAAAACTGCAGTTTTTATAGAAAACTCATGTTTGTCTGTGAAATTGTACAGATTCTTTAGCTGTAAATATGATGATTTTAATGAAATAGAAAATATATTTCAAATACAAATTTTCAGTGGTGAGTATGATATTGTACATAGTAAGAGGTTTTATCATGGCATTTCCATACATGCATATAATATACTTTGATCATATTCACCCCTCTTTCTTAATCTTGTCTCCTTATTTCCTTTCTCAATTCACATCACTAGTGACAGTTCCCTGTGACATTCATGAAATTGGTGACCTGTTTTCTTTTTTTGTGCCCCACCCAGCTACCACAAATGAGAAGCAGACAACCTGTGACACTTGTCTTTGTGGAGCTGGATTATTTTGCTTAACATTATGGTGTTCAGTTCTATCCACTTCCCAACAAACGTCATAATTTCATACCTCTTAATAGCTGAGCAAAACTCCACAGTGTATATATATGGTATTTTCTTTTATCCTTTCATCTGTTGATAGACACCTAGGCTGATTCCATAATTTGGCTATTGTGAGTAATGCTGCTACAAACATGGATATACAGGTACATTTTTAGTAACCTAACTTGATTCTTTTAGGTATATAACCAGAAGTGGCACAGTTAGATGATGAAGGCATTCTATTTTAAGTTTTTGAGGAACACCACACTGTCTTGCACAGTGGCTACACTAATTTACATTGCCACAAAAAGTGTTTAATGGTTTATGTTCCCCCAGGTGCTCACCAGCATTGGTTTTTATTTTTTTCTTGATGATAGCCATTCTGATTGGAGTGAGGTGGAATCTCAGTGTCATTTTGATTTGCATTTCCCTGCTGGCTCAGGATGTTGAATTTTTTTTCATGTATTTATTGGTCATTTGTACTTCTGCTTTTGAAATTTGGCTGTTCATTTCACTTGTCCATTTATGGATTTGCTATTTCAGTGTTTAAGATATTGTAGATATTTGTTATATGTTGTAGATATTAATCTCCTGCCAGAAAGATAACTGGCAAAGATTTTCTCCCATTCTATAGGCTCTCTCTATTGATTGCTTCATTTGCTGTGCTGAAGCTTTTTAATTTGATACAATCCTATTTGTCAATCACGTTATTATTTTCTGAGCTATTGGAATCCTATTTAGAAAGGTCTGACTTATGTTGATATCTTGATGTGTTTCCCTTATAGTTTCAACATTTCATGTCTTACATTAAGGTATGTGATTCTGTTTGAGTTTATGTATGTACTGGTTGAACATCTTCTACATATGCATATGTGGTTTTTCCAGCACCAATTGTTAAAGAGGCTGCCTTTTCCTAGTGAAGGTTTTTGTCAAGGATCAGACGGCCGTACCTGCTTGGGCTTATTTCTGGATCTTCTACTTGTATCATGTATGTCTACAAATTTATCCATTTCTTTTGTTTTTCCAATATATTTGAGTAAAGTTTTCAGGATGTTCCCTAATATCCTCTGGATTTCAGTGGTATCTGTCATGTTACCTTTTTCATCTCTAATTTTATTAATTTGACTCCTCTTTCTTTTGGCTAATTTATCTAAGAGTTTATCATATGTATCTCTTCAAAGATTCAAACATTTGTTTGATCATTGGTACTATTCATTTAATTTCCTTCTATTAATTTTTGTCTTAACCTCTATTTCTTTCTATCTACTAATTTTGTCCTTGAGGTGATTTTTTTTAAGGTAGTTATTTATAGCAATAAACTTTGCTCTTAGAATCCCTTTCATTGAATTCCATAGGTTCTGGTATATTTTCATTTGATTCTAGTAATTTTCTGATTTTTCTATTTCTTCAATGATCCATTAATCATTCAAAAGTGTATTTTTTCATCTGTATATATTTAAATCTTTTCTGTAGTTTCTTTTCTTATTGTTTTCTAGTTTTAATCCATTGGGGTTTGATAAAATATAAGAATTTATTAAATTTTCTTCTATTTGTTAAAACTTGCTTTATATCATAAAGTATATTCTATTTTAGATAAAGGCCTAGGGACTGCTGAGAAGAACATGTATTCCAAAGATGTAGGGTTAATATTCTATAGATATCTGTTAACTCAATTTGATCTATAATATCATTTAATTCTGAAGTTTCTTTTTTGATCTTTTTTGGTCTGTATAACCTGTCTATTATTGGGGTGGGGTTACTGAAGTCATCTGCTATTATTGTGTGTGGATGATCTGTAGTTTTGTGTCCAGTAATAGTAAGAGTAATGAAATTGAGTGTGACAAGACTGAGTGCAAGTGTTTAAAATAGTTATATCAGCTTCACTACCAAAATCATTCTATGAAGCCAATATTATACTTATCCCAAAACTGGAGAAGGACACAACAAAGAATAAAGAGAGAATTATAGGCCAATCTCTTTAATGTCCTTAGATGCCAAAATCCTCAATAAAATACTGACAAACCAAATTCAACAGCATATCAAAAAGATCATCAGCATACACCATGGTCAATTCGGTTTCATTCCAAGGATGCAGAGATAGTTCAACATATGCAGATCATTAAACATAATAGAGCACATTAACAGAAAGAAAGACAAAAATTACATTATCATCTCAATATATACAGAAAAAACCTTAGAGAAAACATGCTTTCATGATAAAAATTCTGATGAAACTAGGAATAGGAGGAATGTACCTTAACATAGCAAATATATGACATACCATATATATGACAAGCCTAGAGCCAAAATCATACTAAATGGGGAAAAAACTGAAACCATTTCCTCTAAAGTCAGCAATGAGACAGGGGTATCCACTCTCTCCAATCTTATTCAACATTGTTTTGGGATTCCTAACCAGAGCAATAAGACAAGAAGAAGAAATAAAGGGAATTCAAATAGGTAAGGAAGAAGTCAAGCTATCCCTATTTGCTGATGACATGATCTTATACCTAAAGACTCCAAAATGTCCTAGACATCATAAACAGCTTCAGAAAATAGCATGACACAAAATGAAGTTGCAAAAATCAGTAGCCTTTCTATATACCAGAAATAAAGAGATTAAGAAAGAATATAGAAAAACAATTTCAGTTTCAAAAGCCTCAAAAAAATATCTGGGAATAAATTTAACAAAGGAAGTTAAAGACCTCTGCAATGAAAACTATAAACCATTGAAGAAAGCAATTGAAGACTACAGAAGTTGGAAAGATGTGCCATGCTCATAGATTGGCAGAATCAATATTGTGAGAATTGCTATATTACCAAACCATTACATGTTCAATGCAATCCCCATCAAAATCCCAATGACATACATCTCAGAGATTGAAAAATCAACCCTAAAATTTCATTTGGAAGCACAAAAGACAAAAATTGCTAAGGCAATATTGAGCAAAAAAAGCAATGTTAAAGGTACATAAACCCTACTTCAAACTATACTACAGAGCCATAGCAAAAAAACGGCATAGTACCAGCACAAAAACAGATATGAAGACCAGTAGAACAGAATGGAAGACTCAGATATGATTTCACAGAGACAAGCCCATCTGATTTCTGACAAAGGCACCCAAAGCATACAATGGAGACAAGACAGACTCTGTAATGAATATTGCTGGGAAAACTGGATATCTGCAGGCAGAAAACAGAAACTATACAAGTATCAATTCAAAATCGATTAAGGAACTTAATATAAGACCTGAAACTTTGAAGCTAGTACAGGAAAGAGCAGGGAATACGCTGGAATTGATACACATAGAGAACATAGAGAATGGCTTCCTCAGTAGAACTCAAATGGCTCAGCAAGTAAGAGAAAGGATTAACAAATAGGATACATGAAACAAAAAAGTTCCTGCACAACAAAAAAATGGTCACCAGACTAACGAGGCAGCCAACAGAATGGGAGAAAATCTTTGCCAGCTGCACATCTTACAAGGGATTAATAACCAGAATATACAGGGAGCTCAAAATCTAAACACCGAAAATCTCAATGACTTAATGAATAAATGAGCAAAGAACTGAACAGAGCATTTTCAAAGGAAGAAGTCCAAATGGCCAAAATACAATGAAGAAATGCTCAACATCCCTGGCCATAAAGGAAATGCAAATCAAAACCACAATATGATTCCACCTCACTCGTTAGAATGCCTACCATCAAGATCACCAATAGCAACACATGCTGGTGAGGATGTACCAAAAAAGGAACCCCCTCATTCACTGTTTGTGGGAATGTAAATTAGTAAAATCACTTCTTTTAAACTAAAAATAGAACTGCTGTATGATCCAGCAATACTACTTCTAGGGATATACCCAAAGAAATGTAAGTCATTTTACAATGAAGACACCTGCACAGCAATGTTTATTATGGCATTATTCATGATATCTATGCTATGAAAACAGCCATTATGCCCTACACCTGATGAATGAATTAAGAAAATGTTGTATTTATATTCAAAGGTATTTTATTCAGTCATAAAGATTAATGAAATTTTGTGTGCAGAAAAGTGGACAGAACTGAAGAATATCATCTTAAATGATGTTAACCAGGTTCAGAAATCCAAATGCCACATTTTTTCACACTTATGTGGAATAGACCTAATACAAATACAAGCAATATAAAAAGTAGATCACACCAAGGGGAGGTCACTAACAGATTAGGGAGGGTAAAATAAAGAGGTTAAGAAGGTGAATATGGTTGATGTATTCTCTATCCAAAAACGAATATAAAAATTTTAAGCCTGTTGAAATCACCACAAGAAGGTGTGAAGAAAGAAAATAGAAAACTAAAGGGGATGAACCAAGTTAGGTTATAATACATATATTCATGGAAATGTCACAATGAAGCACCCTAGCACCCTGTTTAGCTATCTGTGGTGAACATACATAAGATTGCTGTTGTACTGATTAATTGTATTGTGTCAAAGTATGGAAAATTGTTATAATAAGAATTATTAGCTAGTGTGTGTTAGGACTAAGAAACCAAGCCAGAGAATGACAGGCTGATATGCAAATGAGCCAACCCTAAGGTGAATGATTTCATATGTAAATAAGCCAACCCTAAGGTGGCTAGACCAATAACACTAACAATGAGGTCACCACCAAGCATAAAAACCCAAGCCTTGCTACCACTCATTGCTTGCCTCCAGAACATTGGAGACCGTGCTGTCAGAGCCTGTCCTGAAGCTCTGACAGAGAGGCAGCCTCCACTTTAGAGCACCCCCCACCTTCTCCCGATGACCAGGTGTCACCGGTGGACCGCAAGATCAACCTGCAGCTAAGATAGTCTGTAAGGATTCCCCAGAGCTCAGCCGGACTCCCCTTATCGACTAAGAAAACGTCACAGGGTGAACAAGGCTTGGGGAGGCCTGAGTAAATGCCTGGCTGGCTAGGATGACAGAGGACAGGACATTAGGATCCACGTGAGAGTGTCGTGTGGATTTATTTGAATAAAATCCTGTTTTATGAAGTAAGAGTCTCCTGAGTACTGCTTACCCATACTCGACTGGTAATGAACCATAAGTGCTCACTACACTATCTTAAACAAAAATGCATTTTTTTTCAAAAATGGAGAGCAAGAACATAATACAGGTCCTGTTTGGGGGGATGGGTGATACAAGATGGAAGAGGGAGGACATAAGGAAAAGGAGAAGGATTGTTTTTTCATATTTCTTGTGTTTCTCCTGGGAGTTTATACATCTGAGCTCAAGTCATTCTTGAAGGTTTTAATTATATATGTTGTTTTTCAATTGAAGTATTCTTAGTGTTCAGGAAGGACTGGGTACAGATAGGGTTGAGATGCTGTTTGCCACCTCTAGACTTGTTGGTATAACTCAGTAACCATATACTTTCCCATGTGCTCAGGACACCAGACCCTCTCCTCAGATAGAGCAAAATTAGCTACTGTCTCTTGTAGTTTTTGCTATTTATGCTAGTGTTGATTCTGGGTAAGGGCTAGGCCAGTGAGGGCTCACTTGACAACTGCAAAGCTGCATTCATCCCAAAGAAGGGATGGTTCCCTTCCTTGTGCACTCAGTGCTTCTGCTGACCTGAATAAGCTATGCAGTTTGTGGTCTGGAAAGTGTCTCACTCCATCCACAGGTCTCCCAATTTGTGCTCCCAAGGGAAACAAGCATCCAATTCTAGGTATGTTCCCTGAATTCATCATAAAGTGATAGAAGCAAACCCAGCACTAAGTTCTGCACTAGAAGGAGAAACCTGAGGCAACCTACACCTCTGCCTGCTGGTCTTAGGACTTTCAGACTCCATCTAGCCATCAACCACTCTGTGGGAGGGAGGTGGTTGGAAAAATCCAGTGATGATTCAGTCTGAGCTTGGAGCTAGTTCTACCCAGCAGAATGCCACACACAATAGGAAGGCAGCTCAGGAGGTAAAGTAAATACCAACTATAGGTTCAGAGTTCTGTTTCTGCAGAGATTCTCAGGTGATGGGGTTCACTCCTTTCCCAAGGGTGAGGCTGGGGGTTGGGAGCACCAACCACTGTGCCTTTCACTGACCAACCTCCCTGCTGTTTAAATGTCTTAGCAGGTCCATGACAGACCCTTCCCCACTCCATAAATCAATAACCACCTTTCATGGTCAACTCTCACACAGACATCATGACTAAGAGTCCACAGTCTGTCTGAGCTACAGATGCTCCTTATTTTTAGGTCCCAATCAGAGCTTAGTCACACAAAAATAAAGCCCTTCTCAAGATGGTGTCTGCTGTCTGAGATATGGGAGCAACAAACTGAATTTCTTCTCTAATGGAAGTGTACCATGTAGGAGTCACTGTCACATTTAATCGCTCCACTGGATTTTAAGTCACCTGAAACTGTGGGATTATCCTGTGGCAAGGTCTGCCAGTCTGTGTCCACCATGTTTGCATGGTTCACCTAACAGTTGTTGCTTCAGTACCTCTCCCGCCCCAGCTTGGGAGATTGGGCTGGCAGCAGACTGTTTCCTACTTTTCCTTTCTCTTTCTCTGTGTTTTTCAGCTGTCTTGTCATCCCTTTTATGATCTGATTTTCTTCCTCTATTAATCTCTTTGGAATATAGTCTCTCCTTTGTCACCCAGACTATTATTCACAGAGTAAAAAGAAGGAAGCATCTATTATACAAGTATATGCATTTATATATGTAGCTTATTTAGGTCTGTAGTTATTATTAAAGATTTTCACATATACTTATTTCTACTGTGATCACAAAATCCCAGCTTGTATATGTTCACCCTTTTATGTTCAACCTTTCAGGTGAGATCATGGAAATTAATGTTTCATCCAAGATCAAACGGCTACTAACAGCCACACTCAGTATCCAACCCCTAATCTACATTCTCCCTTCTATGATTCTGGGTTTATCCATCATTCTACAGATAATCTAATCTCTTACCCCCAACTTTGAATTTATTTGCATCTCTGGTTGTGTAACTCCACTCACTTCCTCCCAGTCTTGAAAAGATCATAGTGATTGTATAGCTAAGAATGTACTTAGCAGTGATGCCAAAAAAATGGGATTTTACATATGGCTCAACATATAAACATTTTTTACTATTGAGAATATATACATATTTAATCTAAAAGACAGAAATGTTTCTTGCAGACTTGATTCCTGAAATATCATCAGTTGAGTTAATAGGATTTTTATTACGTTATAAAGTGAGGAACCTAAGAGAGAAATTTAAAATATTGGTCTAATTTTTTACTGAATTATGAATAAAATTGACTCTTCTACATCTGTAAAAGTGTGTCTAGAGCCATGTGCAGTGGTCCCCCCGCCTATAGTGTATACAGCAAGAAGTTAAGTACAGAAGTGTGAGACTTGTACATTTTATAAGGGCTAGGGAGGAAAAGTTAAATCATAAAACATGCATAATAAAGAGCTTTTTCCCACCACCAGAAAATTTATGTTCAAGACTAAATTAGTTTCTTTTAAATTATTCACAACTTCTTATGAAGTTGACAAAAATGTGGGACAGACCACTGCAAATTTGTTTCTAGTATAAATTCTGAGTATCATTGGAAGGGACTATGCTTATTTTTATGAAAATTTTAAAGAAAAGATAACATAATTTAATCATTTTTGTCAAGCCATATTTTTATATGTTGGCACGCTAAATAATACAATGTAGAAATTAAACCAGAGCTTTTAGTATTGCTCTTAAATATTTCTCATAGATTTGTCTGAGGACAAGTAGTCTTACTGCCACCAGTAGTCATGGTTGGTTGTCTGATCTTTCACAGGAGGTAAGGGTGGTGTCAGAGAGATGGAAAGTATTATTTGAAATTTAAAGTGAGACATAAAAACAATCTATGGACCACATGTCTTTGGCTTTTGTGTCTGAAAAATGTTCATGTAAACAAAATGTACACGTGGGGATTTTTTTAATACTGTGTGTTGCAAAATACCAGCTCAAATATTAATAACTCTCCTAGGGAATTTGGAATGCAACAAAATTTATTCTGGTATTTCTTCTAGAAAAGTAAATTGTAACAAACTTTCTGAATTGAAATTTGAAAACAGGTAACATGTGCCCAAAAAATGCTTACAACCCTTAGCCAGTAATTTTAAGGATAAAAAAGTATATATATATATATATATATATATATATATATATATATACATATATATATATACTTATATATATACATATATATATTATATATATACATTATTATTATTATTATATATTATTATTATATATATATACATATATATATATTATATATACTTATATATATACATATATATACTTATATATATACATATATATATATGTATATATATATATATATATGTATGTGTGTATACTTTATATATATATAAAGAAATTCAACATTCTATTTAATAAAAATAAGGAAGATAGCATAATAGGAACTTCTGGACCCTCATAGCACTTTGGAATCACAAATTTAACAGCAATACACAGAACAATAATGTTCATTAGAAATCCAGAAAAAAGTTGAGACTCTTGCATCTTGAGAAAGTGAGAAATCAGGCACATTGAAGTCAGTAAGAACAGTCAAAACACAGTCTTACCTTTGAGACCTACACTCAGCAGAGTTCCATGTGACTGTGAAGAAAGCTCAGCTCCCAGCTTCTCCCTGGAGAGGGAAGGGAAGAACATGAACGTATCCAGACATTCTGATTTTTCTGTGACTGCCTGAGGCATTGGCTTCTGTCTCTTTCCTGCCATGCAGAGTGGATTGAACTGGACATTTTCTAGATATGTAGGAGCCTCTGAGATAAGCAAAAGGTGCATTGGTCCATTGTGAAGCTGGGAAAGTCCCCACAGAATCTCTGGCCATGTTGATTGGTGAGGATCTTCTCTGCTATAAAGCCAGTTATTGAAGACTGGAGAAGTAGGCTGGTTTATTCAAATTTCCAGACCCACACAAATTTTAAGGAAAATGAAAAAGCAGGTTAATATGTTCTAAACAATTGAACAAACAAAAAAGAAACACAATAAAAACCACTCTGCGGTTACTACTCACATGAAATGGTAATAAGTGGTTTACGTGACAGAATTCAAAATAAAATTTACAAATTCATAAGACGTATATAGTAAGTCATAAATATTTTTCGATAATGTCAGGAGAAATTGCTAAACAAACTGAAAATTACAACAGAGATAGAAAATATGGAAAAGTACCGAACAGAAGTCATTGAACAACAATATAATAATGGTACTTAAAAAAATTCACTACAGGCTTTCAATAAGATCCAGCAGAAAAAAAGGATCAGAGAAATCAAACACAGGTCATTAGAAATTATCCACTTAGAGGGGTAAAAAATGAGCCAAGTATGAAAAAAGTGAAGATTGCTGTACAGACTTCTAGGATACCATCAAGATAAATGATAAATGCTAGAAGAGAGTGTTAAGAGACATAGGAGATAAAGGAGAAAAGAGCTTACTCACAGAAATAATGACTGTTGAATTCTGGCAAAAATCTCAATCTCTTCCCCAAAACTGATGATGATAGAACACTTCTGAATTCATTTTATGAAGCCAGCATTACCCTAATACCAAAGGCAGGCAAAAACCAAAATTATAGTCAAATATTCTTGGTGAAATACATGCAAAAACTCTCAAAAAATACTAACTAACTGAATTAAACAGCATGTTGAAAGTGTCCTATACAACGGCCAAGTAAGATTTAGTCCTAAAATGTGAGACTGATTTAACATACAAAAATGAATTATCACACCCTACACTAACAAAATGAAGATAAGATACAAAATGGTACATCTGCTAGGAAGAACAGTATGGAGGGTCCTCATGAAACTAAAAGTAGGAATACCAAACAATCTAGCAATCTTAATTCTGAGTATGTGTTCAATGAATAAGGATCTCAAAAATTAGCATTGCATGTTCATTGCAGTGGATTCACAGTAGCCAAGATAATGGAAATAAGTGAATGTTCATCAGTAAAGAAAATCTGTATAATGAAATTCACTAGAATTGCATAGAAGAGGTGAGGGGGAATAATAGAGGAGATGAGTATGTTCAAAGTGCATTACATGAATGTTTAGAAATGGCACTTTGTACAATTAATATATTCTAATGAAATTTTTAAGTAAGTAAAAACAAAAGGCAAGAAAAGAGAATAATGTGTGTACATATACATACACAAATGCAATGTAACATTATATGACGTTTAGAATGAAGGAAATTCTATTGTATATAACAACATTGATGAACTAGGAATATGTTACCCTAAGTGAGATCAGCCAGTCATGACTCCTCTTCTGTGAGGAATACAAAATACTCAAGCACAGAGATGCAAAGACTAGAAAGGTTGTTTCCAGGGGCAAGGGGAAGAGGAAATGGAGAGCAAATATCCAAATGTATAAGTTTTCAGTTATGTAAGATGATGATCTTCTAGTGATGGGTTATAGAAGATTGTACTTATAGATAATATTACTGATTGTGTGCATAAATATTTATGAGATTGCTAACTATGCTAAGTGGTCCTACTATATTAAAAAGAAGAATACTATGAGGCTGTTAAAACTAATGGCAACAAGTAATTAGATATTTTAGAAAATACTAGAGGTATAGTTCATATTTTAGAAGCAGGATGAAAAAGATGTACAATGAAAAGAATCCTTTTTTTATATAGGAACACAAACAACTACAGAATAGCAAAATATTAAGGTTTTCTCCCATTTTTGTTCTCACATTTTTTACAGAAGATAGTTATTGTTATTATTGAAGTATTAATAATCAGACTGGTGTGTGGCAAAAGTGGTAGAGAACTTGCTTTCCAAGTGTAAGCCCTGAGTTCAACCCTCAGTCCCACCAAAAAAAGTATTAACAACCATAATTTTTTTAAAACTTCAGAATGCACACAGGATTGCACCATTAAAATAAGCCTGATATTTTATTTGAGTAGCACATCCAAATTTGTGTGAAATAGAGACTTTGAATAAGATAGACTATGTTTTACCTATCAATGCTAAATATTCTTTTTACTATGTTTGTGCTTTTAGTTGAATGTACTTAAGTATAAATTAGCTTAATGTTTTTTTCATTTACAATGGGGAAATATTTATAGCCACAGAGTATAATGAGTTTAGCACATATCTCTAACTTGATTATCTTTTAAAAAATATACCTGTACCACGAATAAAATGTCATTCTCAGGGAAAAAATAGTATTCACTCTGATGGGAAGGCTATTTGCTCTAATAGATGGATTTGTAAAGTCCTTTAGTTTCTGAAAACATTTTATTTTTTTTAAGAAATAATGTGGAAATTTAGACACTGAAGAGTTCTGTTTTCTCAGTTCAGTGGTGAACACTTTTGTGATCACTATGGTATTTCTGTTCTTGAAGTGAAAACTCCAAAGGTAGAGGAAGTACCACCATAATTTAATCAAGTAGCAAACAATATGAAATTGCTCAAATGCTTCCTCCCTACAGATGGAACAGATGTGGGCAATTTTAGACAAGGGGTTGCAGTCCACATGAGTCACTGTGTTCTATATAAATCAGAGTCACCCCCCCACTACTCTTCACCATTAATTAATTTTGAAAGCTGAATTTTCATTAACCTTCTCAAATTTATTAGATCAAAAGAAATATTGTCAAAAATATTAATCCAAGGACTTTTACTTTGGGAAAATGATTTCATAAATTAATACTTACACCTGGAAATCAGTTAGGTTTTCCTCAAACATTTTATTTTATATTACTTTTGGTGGTCTGTACTATTTTTCTTTTATCTTTTCCTAGGAAAACAATCCCCAAACTTATGGAAAACATTAAACACCACATACTTTGGTATAAATCCTGGTGCAATCTAAGAATACTTTTCAGTTCTTCTAGGATGATAACAATACATTTACTTTTTGAAGAACAGGAAAAACTATTTTTTATATTTTTATTAGCATCTATTAGTTGTACAGGGGAGTTTCATTGTGACATTTACATACATGCTTAGCATGTATCCTAATTAGATTCTATCATTCTCCCTCATCCCCCTGCTTCTTAGAACAATTTCGACAGATTTTATTGTATTTTCATACATGTATGCAAAGTATGTCAGTCATTTTCACACTTCTTTACCCTCCTCCCTCCCACTAAAATTCACCTTCATACAGAACTTGTTTTACCTTTCTGCCTCTAAATTTTTAAAAAGAATATATTCATTGTTTCACGATGGTATTTCACACATGCATATATTGTACATTAACCAAATTACTCCCTCTATTACCCAACAGCTTTTAGTGCACTTTTATAACACAAGATTTAATAATGAACTCCTCCCATCATTGAGCACTTCCCACGTGCAGGTGGAAGAGACATTTCACACAGAGGACATTGCTCACCTCATACCACACTGGACATGATGGATCCAGGATTCCAGACCAGAAAATATCACCCAAGACTTCCAAATATTGCTCTGTCCTTGCTTTTCCTAGTATACAGTCTAGGGCAGAAGGCACCACCTACAACACAGAGAATGATTATTTGCAGTCAAAATGTTGCTTGAATGAATTAATGGTCAAAGTTTTAATGACATATATGGGAAAACATAAAAATGAAAAATTTCACATTATTGACTCCATTGGCAAATATTAAAATATAGTGATATTATATTTGTATGACTATTTTGAAGTATTATATTGGAAACAATTTATTGTGGTATCTGTAATGTCATATGAATGATTAATATA
Organism: Castor canadensis; assembly: GCF_047511655.1. Classification (NCBI taxonomy): domain Eukaryota; kingdom Metazoa; phylum Chordata; class Mammalia; order Rodentia; family Castoridae; genus Castor; species Castor canadensis. The sequence continues at coordinate 10,188,507 of NC_133389.1, forward strand.
TATAGAGAGAGACAAAGATAGATAGATGGATAGATTTATTTACTTATAATATAAATAATGGCATATTACTACATAATTAAATGAATATCAAAACCAGTAAATACACAAAATTATGTTTGCCTGACTTCAAAACAAAGGTGGACAGTTTAATTTTTAGTAATAATCACATATTCCAAAATGATAGCTATTTACCTACGGATGACCCCCACTTCCATTATGATTTTTTGTTTTATAGAAGTTTGCAAAATGTCCCATGGCTCTCTTAATGTGGGTGAAGAGAAAGAATAGTTTCCATCATTCCAACATTAGCTGTGTGCTTAGCCTACACTTTCTTGTTTTTGATACTCTGTTTACCCTAAAGACTAGATCTAATTATGAAAAACGTATTTTATAAATGAGGGAACTGAGTTAAAGGTAGGCCAAATTATACAGTGTCACTAAATTTTTAAGTTGAGTACCAAGTCTGACTAGTGTCAAAGTGGTTGGTACCCCTCATCAGATATTCTCAGAATTATTTCTCACAAAATCTTTGTAATATAATTCATTACTCAAAACAACTCTTTGGATTTGTTTGGGATGTCACTTTGTATTATTCCTTTTCCTTTAATGTATTCATGTGGATGCATATTTTGCTGTACAAATGTAGGTACTTCTGCATAAACAAGGTTAATTAATGCCCCTTTGTTGCAAACATGAAAATTAGACCTCAAAGATCACTATTGAGTCCAGCTGCCAATAATATATATAACTCGGTATATTCATAGTGTAATCATAAATGACTCATATAACTTAAACATTGCAGAAAAGATCATCAAAACCCTAAGACAGAAAAAGAGCTTTATGGCAAAATTTCATTTCCACTTCAAAGTGGAAAGAAAGCAACTTCTAACTCCTTTTATGTCTTTTGGATCCTAGATATTTTGTGGTAAGTAATTTTCAAAAGTGTCCCAAATTTTACACCACTCAAATATGCAAAATACATAGATTAATGAAATAACATGAGGCTTCCACACCTGGGCTTTTGTTAAAGGAGCTTAGAGCAATTCAATGATTCCTCTTTGAAATTTTATACAGTGTCATCCACCCAACTGAGAAATTGTTGAAGCAATTTTGAAACATATTGGTTTAGTATCAATGAGGTCTGAAAATTCAAGCTGTCATCTCAATGAGAGAATGGAAACTTTATTCATTGCATCTGCTATTTACAGGAGCATATTCACATGTGCACATTAGTGTTGCTAGGAAACTCAGAGTCAGATCATTCCCCCAGCTGGAAGAGATGCATAAGTAAGTGTCATCAGATCACCCGAGTTATCACAGCACACTCTTTTCTATTGCTCATCTCTCTGCAGCTGAATTATACTTTTAAACCCAGGACTGTCTGTTTAAATTAGCCCTGGCTGTCAAGTGTCCACAAATACCTTGAATTAAAATTAAACACACCACAGCCCATCTTTGCAAATTTTTTCATCTATAATTGATTTGCTGGTGTACATTCTTATATCTAAGAAACTATAAACCATCTCTTATATCTACATCTATTCTCTTGTTATTCAACCCCCAGGTAATAGATTTTCAAAAAATGAATTTTTATCCACTCAACTTATTTTTATATTATAATAGTGATTAAACTGATAAGTCCTCAGCAGCTTGGACAAAACAGAGATGAGTTAAGTTTGGCTTCTGCACACAAAGAATTTGTTACCTAGTCAGCTAAATTAATAATGTAAACATTAAATGCTAACACCACAAGTGAAATGAAAGTATTTTAACATTCGGACTAGTGGCTTTTTCCTATAAACATGTTAGAAAAGACTACATAGAACATGTGGTACTTGATTTTATATTGAAAAAAATTAGATACTTCTAAGAGTTCTGAGATGATAATTCCACTAGGAAAGAGCAAAATCAGCAAAGTTTGTTATGAAATCAGCAATGAAGAAAGTTGCTGTTGTCATATTAAGTGAAGGGAAAATGTAAACTCAGTAAATTGTCCCTACTCAAAAAATGTAAGGCAATGAGACAAAGAGTACCTGTAAGTCACAAAATGAGAAATGATGGCTGCTCCCTTGGAATGGTAGTTTCAGTGGTCCTTTTAAGTATGTGACATTTCTGAGAACTTGAGACTTTCCAGGTTCATACTTACAGATTTGTTTAAGTTGATCCTAATACAATGCCTTAGATAAGTTCTTAATATGTTCCATGAATAAGATTGTGCATTAAAAAGAATACTTTTCCTGCTAAAATTTTGAAGACATGCAAAAATGAACAAACAAGAAAATATATTTGAATAGCAAAGTTTTAAAAAATATTTATTTGGGAAATGATGTGTCCAAACCATGATACCAATGTTTCTCGGGGAAGTTTACCAGACATATCTATGGTGATATTTGATCAGTGCATTCTTGTATATACCAACTAAATGTCACACCAATGAGTTCCTCTATTTGACCACAGGCAAGGTTTTTGCATCTTCAAAGCTGCTATTGACATTAGTGAAAAACATTGATATTTCTTTGAAATATTTGGACTATTTGAATTCATGTATTACCAAGGAGTAGAATAAATTCATAGGCTGATACAAAAGTGACAATCATAGAAAAAGTCTTTAAAAGCATGGATAAATCTATGCAGTGGAACTGATGCCTCCTCTAACATAAGGTACAAATTTAATTCATCAAGAGCACAACCAGAGATCTAAGATGGCAACTAGGGTGCAGACCCAGAAAGTGTGAGCTCCATGACTTCAAAACCTTGCTGAGACACTGGAGCCACACTTGGCAGATATAAAGCACCAAGAAAAACCAAAACTTTGACATCCTGAACCCCTATCCCTTTGAAAACTTCTCCACACCACATTGCACTGAGAAAATAAGTGGGCTGCTGCCACTGCCACTGTCACCACCATTGCTGCTGAATCCAAAGCTGCCTGGGAGACATGTGGCAGACCAAACAGGTGAGCACCAAGCATCATGCAGTATTACTACAGCTACCCTGTGATAAGCCAGCACAGTCTCCTAGGCAGACTGACCACCCTCAAAAAAAATAGAAACCTGAATAATAACCAACAAACTGAAAACTAACACACAGCAGAGGGACTGAGTTACTGAAAGTACACCAGAGAAGCAAGGAGGGACAAGGAATTGATCTCCATGAACTATTAGTAAACAAATGGCTGGAAAGGCAGGAAGGCCAACAGCAGGTGGGTGATAAGCCTCTGCCTGAAGCAGGGCAGGTAGCAGACCACAAACTTCATCTCCTGAGCCAGTGAACAACACCCAAAATCAACGGCTCTGCAAAATTGAAAAACAAATAGCAAACCATCACAACATGCTGATGGCAGGGGGGTGACTGACCTTGCCCCAGAGAAAGGGGGAGAGGCAAAGAAGCAAGCCCCCAGTAAACAAGTACAGTGAAAAGCCACCTCCAAAGCAGGACATCTGGTGGACTACTGATCTGATCTCCTGAACATGAGGACAATGCACAAACTTAAACTGCCACACCTCACTGAAGGAGGAGCTGACCAAACAGCTGCCACTGAAGTCAGAAGAAATAAACACTACCCAATCACTTGGTGAGATTATGACAGAGCTTCTGCTTAAATGCCAACACCAGGACTGGATGCTGGAGGAGTAACACCAGAACTTAAACCAAGACTGAAATTCTACTGTTCCTGAACCTAGAATTTGTTTGTTTGTTTTGTTTCTTGTTTATTTGTTCATCTCTCCCCATTGATTTCTTTGGGGTGGGGGTTGTTAGTTTTATTATTGTGGGTTTTCTATTTTTATTTTTTACTTCTAGTATCTTTTTTTTCCTTTTTCTTTATATACTATCAACTTAAACATCATCAGCCTCTCATTCCTACTCTCATCCCCTTCGCTCTGCATTCTACTCCTGTGCTAAAACCCATTGCTCCCCTATCCAACAACTCCTTCTGCCCTCTCTCACCCACTCTCTTCACCCAGCCTCACTTCCCCCTCCCACTTTCCCTAACCTGTCACCAGACTACCCCTCCCTCCTTCACAATCATCACCCACTGAACAACCTATTATACCAACTTTACACAACACCAAACACCTGCAATCCCTAAAACTAACATTCTCTTTTACAACAACAGAAATATACCCAAACATACACAAGGACCACAAAAAGCAGCCCCCATACTGCATTCCCACTCACCTACCACAATTCCTAACTCCACATTTAGTGCCACCTTATCTACCTTCCCAAATTTCTATAGCTAGCATTACAAACATTAACCCCCCAACCCCCACTGCTTATAGATACTACCACCAGGGAATCTTATATATAACATATAAACTACTGTCAGGTATTAAATCTGTGAATTAGTTAATACTAAATTACACCCAGACCAGGGAGAGAAATAGCACACACACACACACACACACACACACACACACACACACACACACTTAGCTAAAAACCCAAGACAACCACAAAACAAAAATTAAATCAAGGGAAAGAAAACAGGTGAATAAACCATGAACTAGCCTATCAAGAACATAGATGCACAGTACCAAGTAGAGCAATGGGAAGAAGAAAAAGAAATGGAAACCATTCTACACCCCAAAAAATAATTTAATACAGGATTCAGAGGGAAATGAAGAAAATGGATATCCAGTTCCAGATTCCAATGAAACAAAGATAAATGACACCAAGGAACCCAATGATGTCTATAAAACACCCTCAAAGAAGAAATCCTGTATGTAATCACTGAGAATTTCATGGAGATGATACTAGCCATGGTTAACCAAAACATACAAGAGGCACTCAAGAAATTTCAAGACATCAAAAATAAAGACTACAAGAAGACAGAAACAAATAAATGAACTCATAGGAGCCCTAAATAAACACCAAAGTGAAACAGAGAACACTATAAATAGAGAGATAAATGAATTAAAGATGAAAATACACAATATTAAAGAGGAAGTGACCCATGATATAGAGAACATTAGAAAAAAGATTGAAACAAAATCACAAAACACAGTGGAAGGCCATTCCAGCAGACTAGAACAAGCAAAAGACAGAATCTCAGGACCTGAATATAAAATTGAAATTAAAGGAAAAACTGAAGAGCTATTACTCAAACAAATCAAGTCCTGAGAAAGGAATATGCAAGAATTCACTGACTCCATCAAAAGACCAAACATGACAATAAGGGTATTGAAGAAGGAGAAAAGGTCCAAGCAAAAGGGATTTGTACTACATTCAATAAAATAATAACAGAAAATTTCCCAAATCTTAAGAAAGTTAAGCTCATTCATGTACAGGAAGCCTCAAGGACACCAAATAGACTTGACAAAAATAGAACTACCCCATGACATAATATCATTAAAACAACAATCACAGAGACTAGAGAAAGAATATTGAATGCTATAAGAGAGAGAAAACAAATAACACACAAAGGTAAACCCACCAAAATCACAGCAGATTTCTCAATGGAAACCTTAAAAGCAAGAAGGGCATGGAATGAGGTATTCTGGGCACTGAATGAAAATATTCAAGCCTAAGATACTCTACCCAGCAAATCAATCATTCAGAATAGATGGAGAAATGACCGGAACATTGTATGCACATGTGAATAAAAGAACTAAAAAAAAAAAATAGATGGAGCAATAAAAGTCTTTCATGATAAGCAGAAAGTAAAACAATATATGACCACCAAGCCACCACTACAAAAGATTCTTCAAGGAATTCTGCACACAGAAGATGAAAGCAAACAAAACCATGAGAGGACAGGCAGTACCAAACCAAAGCAGAAGAAAAGACAAGGAATCAGAGCAACATTGATTCAGTTGCACACAATCAAACCCTTAAGCAACAAAAACAACTAAATGATAGGAATCACCACATACCTATCAATACTAACACTGAATGTTAACAGACTTAACTCCCTCATCAAAAGACACCATTTGGCAAGCTGGATTAAAAAGGAAGACCCAACAATCTGTTGTTTACTGGAGACCCATCTCATTAACAGAAACAAGCACTGGCTAAGGGTGAAAGGCTGAAAAAAAATTTACCAAGCCAATGGCCCCTGAAAACAGGCAGGAGTAGCAATACTTATCTCAGGCAAAGTAGACTTCAAACTTACATTGATCAAATGAGATAAAGAAGGACATTCCATAAAAATAAAAGGAGAAATACATCAAAAGTAAATAACAATTATCAACTTATATGCACCCAATGTCAGTGCACCCAATTTCATCAAACATACTCTGAAGGAACTAAAACCATATATAGACTCCAACACAGTGGTAGTGGGAGACTTTAATACCCCCCTATCACCAGTAGATAGGTCATCCAAACAAAAAAATCAATAAAGAATTTCTAGAACTAAATCATACCATAGATCAAATGGACCTAACTGATGTCTACAGAATATTTCATCCAACATTTGCAAAATATACATTCTCAGCAGCCCATGGAAACTTCTCCAAAATTTATTATACCTTAGGGCACAAAAACCCTCAGAAAATATAAGAAAATAGAAATAATCCCATACATTCTATCTGATCACAATGCTTTAAAACTAGAACTCAATGACAAAAACAAAAGTAGAAAACATGCAAATAATTGGTAGCTGAACAGCACATTGCTCAATGATTACTGGGTTATTGATGAAATAAAAGAGGAAATTAAAAGGTTCCTGGAAGTTAATGAAAATGTAAACACAACCTAACAGAACCTATGGGACAAAGCAAAGGCAGTCCTAAGGGGAAAGATGACAGCCATGAGTACATATATTAAAATGACAGAAAGATCTCAAATCAATGACTTAATGCTACATCTGAAACTCCTACAAAAACAAGAACAAGCAAATCCCAAAACAAGCAGGAGAAGAGAAAAACAAGGGCCAAATTAATGAAATAGAAACAACAATAAAAAAAAAACAAAGAATCAACAAAACTAAAGCTTTGAAAAAAATAAACAAGATTGACAGACTCCTGCATATCTGCCTAAAATGAGTAGAGAAAAAACCCAAATCAGTAAAATCAGAAACTCAAAGGGGAAATAACAACAAATACCACAGAAATCCAGGGAATCTTCAGAGACTACTTTGAAAACCTATGTTCCATAAATTTGAAAATCTTGAAGAAATGACAAATTTCTAGATACTTATGATCATCCAAAATTGAACCAATAGGATATTAATCACCTGAATAGATCTATAACAGAAAATGAAATTAAAGAAGCAATAGAGTCTCCCAAAAAAGAAAAGTCCAGGACCCGATGGATTCTCTGCTGAATTCTATCAGACATTTACAGAAGAACTAATACCCACTCTCCTTAAACTTTCCACAAAATTAGCCAGGCCCAGAAGACCAAAAACCATATGTTCTCCCTCATATGTGGACTTTAGATCAAGGGAAAACACAACAAGGGGATTGAACTTTGAGCACATGATGAGATGAGAGCACACAAGGAGGTATGAGGATGGGCAAGAAACCCCCCCAAAAAAATACAAGATAGCATTTGATGTCCTCAGTGCAAAGGAACTAATGCTGAAACTTTAAAGTGACAGAGGCCAATAGGAGAAGGGGACCAGGAGCAGGGAAAAGGTTAGTTCGAGAAGAATTAATTTAGAATGTAGCTACATATGTACAGGAAATCAATGTGAGTCAACTCCCTGTATAGCTATCCTTATCTCAACTAGAAAAAACCCTTGGTCCTTCCTATTATTGCTTATACTCTCTCTTCAACAAAATTAGAGATAAGGGCAAAATAGTTTCTGCCTGGTAGTGAGGGGGTAAGAGGGGAGAAGGAGGGGATGGGGGAAAGGGAGGGGACAGGGGGAAGGGGAGAGAAAAGACCCAAACATTGTGTACACATATGAATAAAAGAAAAAAAAAGACTGGGAAGGAACACTGCCTAACTCATTCTTTGAAGCCAGTATTATACTCATCCCAAAGTGAGACAAAGACACCTTCAAAAAAGAAGAACTATAGACCAATCTCCTTAATGAACATCAATGCAAAAATCCTCAATAAAATAATGGCAAACCAAATCCAACAACATATCACAAAGATCGTTCAAAATGACCAAGTCAGCTTTATCTCAGGGATTGCAGGGGTGGTTCAACATACACAAATCTATAAATGTAATATGGCACATTAATAGAAGCAAAGATAAAAACCAGTTGATCATCTCAATAGATGCAGAAAAAGCCTGTGATAAGATCCAGTACCATGTCATGATAAAGGCTCTATGTAAACCAGGAATACAAGGAATGTACCTCAACTTTCTAAAGGCTATATATGACAAACTTATAGCCAGCATCATACTTAATGGAGAAAAACTGAAACCATTTCCCCTAAAATCAGGAATGAAACAAGGGTTCCCACTATCCCCACTCCTATTCAACATAGTCCTGGAATTCCTAGCAAGAGCAATTAGGCAAGAAGAAGAAATAAAAGGAATACAAATAGGTAAAGAAACAGTCAAAATATCCTTATTTGCAGACTATATGATCCTATATATTAAAGACCCCAAAAATTCTACTCAAAAACTCCTAGACAGCATTAAGAGCTTCAGCAAAGTGGCAGGATACAAAATCAACTTACAAAAATCATTAGCTTTTCTATACACCAACAATGAGCAAATTGAGAAATAATATAGGAAAACAATTCTATTTACTTTAGCCTCAAAAAAATCAAATACCTAGGAGTAAACTTAACAAAGGATGTGAATGACCTCTACAAGGAGAACTACAAACATCTGAAGAAAGAAATCGGGGAAGACTTCAGAAGGTGGAAAGATCTCCCATGCTCATGGATTGGTAGAATTAACACAAGGAAAATGACTATACTACCAAAATCAATCTACATGTTTAATGCAATTCCCATCAAAATCCTAATGACATTCATCACAGAGATTGAAAACTATACCCTAACGTTCATTTGGAAACACATGAGACTGTGAATAGCCAAGGCAATACTCAGCAAACAGAGCAATGCTGGAGGTATCACAATATCTGATTTCAAACTATATTACAAAACAATAGCAATAAAAACAGCATGGTACTGGTACAAAAACAGACATGACAACTAGTGGAACAGAATAGAGGACCGAAATATGAATCTACACAGCTAGACTCACCTTACCTTTGCCAAAGGCACCAAAACATATGATGGAGAAAAGACAGCCCTTTCAACAAATGTTGCTGGGAAATGTGGTTATCTGCCTGTAAAAAACTGAAACTAGATCCATGTTTATCACCCTGTACTAGTATCAACTCAAAATAGATCAAGGACCTTAATATCAGACCAGAAACTCTAAAATTAGTACAGGAAAGAGCAGGGAATACTCTGGAAGTAATAGGTATAAGCAAGAACTTCCTCAATAGAACCCCAGAAGTTCAGCAACTAAGAGATAGCATAGACAAATGGGACTTCATAAAACTAAAAAGCTGCACAACAAAAGAAATGATCTCTAAACTGAAGAGATCACCCACAGAGTGGGAGAAAATATTTGCCACATATACATCAGACAAGGGACTGATAACCAGAATATACAAAGAAGTTAAGAAATCTAAACTCTCCCAAAACCAATGAACCAATAAAGAAATGGGCAACTGAACTAAACAGAACTTTCTCAAAAGAAGAAATTCAAATGGCCAAAAAACACATGAAAATATGCTCACCGTCTCTGGCCATAAAGGAAATGTAAATCAAAACCACACTAAGATTCTACCTCACCCCTGTTAGAATACCTATCATCAAGAACACCACCAACAACAAATGTTGGTGAGGATATGGGGGAAAAAATACCCTCATACACTGCTGGTGGGAATGCAAGCTAGTGCAACCACTCTGGAAAGCAATATGGAAGTTTCTTAAAAACTAAACATAGATCTTCCATATGATCCAGCAATCCCACTCCTGGGGATATACCCTAAGGAATGCAACTCAGATTACTCCAGAGGCACCTGCACACCCATGTTTATTGCAGCACTATTCACAATAGCCAAGTTATGGAAACAGCCAAGATGTCCCACTGAGGATGAATGGATTAAGAAAATGTGGTATTTATATACGATGGAATTTTACTCAGCCATGAAGAAGAATGAAATCTTGTCATTCGCAAGTAAGTGGATGGAACTGGAGAACATCATAAGCAAAGTTAGCCAGGCTAGAAAACCATAAATTTTATGTTCTTCCTCATATGCGGACTTTAGATCTAAAACAAATGCAGTAATGTTACTAGACTTGGGTCACACACTAAGGGGAGAAAACATACAGGAGGAATAGGGAAAAGTAGGAAACCCAAAACTTGAAAGTGTTTGTTGTCCCCACTGTAGAGGAGCTAATACAGTAACCTTAAAAGGACAGAGGTCATTATGGGAAGGTGATTGGGAAGTAGGGAATAAGTCAGGTAGAGATGAATCAATTCAGGTTGTATACATTTGTGCATTTGTGCATGGAAACAATTCTAGGAATCTCTCTGTATAGCTATCCTTATCTCAACTGGCAAAAAGGCCATGTTTTTCTTATTATTCCTTATGTCTACTCCAACAAAATTGAAAAAAAGGGAAGAACAGGTTTTGCCTGGAAGCGAGGGGGGGTGGGAAGTGAGGAAGGAAGTGGGGGGCTAGGGGAAGAAATGAGCCAAACAATATATGCACATGTGCATAAATGAATAAAGAAAAAAAAGAAAAAGAAACAAAGTAAAAATAAATAAAATTTAAAAAAGAAAACCACCAAATGCCTTGAGTAACCCAACATGTGCATTAACACTGAAATCTTTAGCGACCCATGAGAAAATGAAGATTCAATGAGCCTTTACTGAGAGTAAACCCTGGGAAATATAGGCAGGTTCCAGAAAACCTGTCAGATGGGACTCAAATTATTAATATTTCTTCAACCTGTCTCTTAGGGCAGTCCCTTGCAGCAAGACAGCAAATCAAAACTCTGTAGCAGATGTCCAAATCAAAATTGGTTAGAAATCTAAACAAGATGTCTACATTCAAACCACACGTTCAATATTGCCAGGCAAAGAACTTAAATCTAGTCCTAAAGCTATAATAAGGGGACCATAGACACAGATACATGATTGCGTGAAGACAAAAGCAAGGAATAGGACCTGCAAATATTTATTTACTAGTCAAAGAATGATTTATGTTGCTAAAGACATGAGAAGTTAACGTTTATAGAAAAGTCTAAGACTGAGCAATATGTGGATGAAATGTTAATAATGAGTCATGTATGTTGTTAATTGTCTATCAGACTCTTTACAACTACTCTCACTCTTAATCTCTACTACCAGAGACCCTGAATCTAAGCTAGCCTTGGCATTCTGCTCTTTTCTCCTTAGACCTGCCTCCATTTTTTTATTCTATTTTCCAGTAAACAGCATAGTTTTATTCTTCTCAGCAGCTGAGTAAAACTAATCCATTGATAGGCACCTAAGTTGATTCAATAATTTGGGTGCTGTGAATAAAGCTGCAATAAACATGGGTCCACAGGTATCTTTACATCAAGCTAACTTTGATTGTTTTAGGTTTGTTAGCCAAGAAGTGGTATATTCTAGCTAAAGGAGAACTACTGAGATTTAAAGAAAATGCACCAATACTTTAAAATCATTGCAAGTAAACTGACATCTACAGAGAGCTCCACATGACCTCATGACTCTTTTAAGTCTTGTCTGAAGAACCATGATGAGACCAATATTCTCATATTAGAGAATGTCAATCTACAAGGAGAAAGTTCAGTAACGTAGGCAGAGATAGTCTATGAAAGGCTTTATTTTTCAGACTGCAAATCTCCTTTTAGGGTTTCATTACAAGGTAAACGTTGTAGGTCTAGCCACTACCAATTTTATTGAGACAGACATTTTTGTAATTTGTTTGTTTTTCCCTCTCCCAGTAAGAAGAAATGAAGAAAGATAAGTAGACCTCATTTTCCATTTCTTTTATTGTATCAGTAAAACCAATCTGCTTGTTTGCCACAGTAAGTGTCAGAATCTTTGTACTTACCCAGATGATTTTCATCCTTTGCTGAAGGGCAAATCACATGGTATCAGCTTTTGGTCACAGTATTCTATTTTCTTTTCCTTCTCTTTTCTGTCTCTGTCTCTTTTCTGATTATTCCTTCACTCCTTACGTTGAATATTTTTTGCCTCCAGAAAGTTTTTAAACTCAATCATAAGAAAATGCCAATGATATCTAAGTAGCAGTGTCCTCTTTCCTTCTTTCTTTTCTTCTCTTTCACATCTTTATTACTTCTCCTGTATATCACAAATGTATGACTATACAGCTTTGGAAAACTAAATAATAAGAAAAGTGTTGATTCAGTATAATGTGTCCTTTTTATTTCTTTCTTTTGATCACAGTAATCATGTATTTAATCAATATCTCCCAAATATCCATTTTTTCTATAATTCAGGTGGTATGTGATGTGATGGAGATACCCCCAAGTTAATCCTTTTCAACTGCTCTTAGGATACTGGACTTGTTGATGTGTTATTAATATCTCTTTTTCAAATTAACAGTTCAATAAGTGTGTACATACATGCTGAAAATAAATATTCATTTTAGTATTTAGACATTAATCAGTGAGAGAATGGAAAAAAATCTACTTTCCAAAATTCATGCCATAGCCTATCATTTTACAGAGAGATCATCAAGGTTATTGTCTGGTTAACTTAATCTTTACCTATTAGTTTAAATTCCTTATAAAGATTAAATCAAAATTAACAAAAAATTGCTTTCATTTTTCATTTAGTCGACAGTCTAACATGTATAGTGTTGCATAGACAGCTAATGAAACAGGCAGTTGTGGGGTGCTGGTCAAATGTCCTTGACCATTTAAAGAATTGTTTTCTCCATTCTGAGATGCTTTTTCTTCCCATTGCTTGGCTTTGCTGTTGGAAATTCTACTGATGCCTGAATACATGCATTACATGTGTACATTGTGTCTGTGCTTTGAGGAAGTGATAGCAAAATACACCTATTTCCTTCACATAAACAAATTATCCAGAAAAGTCACTAATAATATCTGGTGATGAGAGCATGAGTTTAAGGTGGTGCCTAAGAGCAAAAATAGGCTCTTAAATAAAATTACCTTTGGAAATGTCAGTGTAGTTATTTTCCATCTCCCTTTAAATATGGATAAACTTACCCTAAATTCAATGCATAGTTTTATTTCCAAAATATTTCCTTCTAATTTTCCCACCTGTTTAACTCAGACTTCAGAGATATTATTAACTCTCTCTTGACTGCCCTTCTTCCTAGCAAACAGTGCTCTTTCACTCTGTTTCTACCTCAGCAACATGACTCACTTCTATGAATCAGACATGGTTTGTCTTCCAAAGGCTTGTGTGCTGGAAGCTAGGATCAAGTGTGGAAATGTTGAGGCATTTGATCCTTTTAGAGGTGGGGCCTAGTGAAGGTATTTAGGTCATGGGGCTCCAGCTTCATGAATGGATTAAAGCTGGTCCTGGGGAGTGGGTTGAGTCAACAGTAGACTAATTTCCTGAAGAGCAGAATGTTATAAAAGAAAAACCTTGCCCTCCCCAGTCTCTTGCTCCTTGAACTAACATGTGACACCATCTTCCCTCTTACATGTACTCGTGCCATGCACCTGCCTTGTTGTGATGTAGCCAGAGGCTCTTGTAGAGGCTGAATACATCATAGACTTTAACCTCCAAAACTGTGAGCTAACTAAACTTTTTTCTATACAAAGTACCCAGCTTCTGGTAGAATAGAATAAGACAATCACATGAATGCCTTTTTAAAACTATTTCTACAGAGACCTTCATAGCTCAAGCCCTCAATTTTTAAAAGTATTTATCTTCTGAAAAGAGCTTCCTACCCTATAGTTATGTGTGTACAAATTCAGACTAGTTTCACAATTGGGCTAAGAGTGATGTGAGCTCTAGTTTTTGTATGGTCTATCTTCAGATAAATAACAAGTAGTTTCTATACAGATGGAATAAATAGCATAAAATGAAATCAAATTGTTCTGAATTGGATGAATCAAACCAATATGAATAAGGAGGAAATAAAACACGACCCCAAGGGAACATAAATGAAGGAACATCAAAGAGAAAAATGTGGATAAGTAGCTCTATTCAATGAATGACTTTCTTTTAAGAGATGAAAAATATCTAGTACTGGATCATTTGAAGATATATACACAGAAAAATTTGAGGATTTTCAGGGTAAAAAAAGTGTAGGGAAATCTCACTGGTACACTGTACTAGTAGTCCATTTTCTATTTCTATAACTAAATACCTGAAGCTGAAGAAATATAAAGAAAAGAGGCTAACTTACCTGACAGTTTTAAGGTTGATAGTTTAAAGGCTGAAGCCCAACCAATGTGGGAGTTGGCTCTGGTATGAGCTCCCTTGGCTATATCACATCATGGCAGATGGCGTCATGGCAGAGTGTATGATGAGGAAGTGGAGACAGGAAATAAGAGCAAGGGTATGGGTAAGACTGACCTTTACAACTCTCTTGCACAGGAGCTAACTGTGGGTGGGAGTCACATCAACACTACATTCAGTCCTCATGAGATCAATATTCAGAGTGACCTCCCTCTAGGCTCCATCTCTTAAAAGTCCCACCACCTCTCCACTTTGCCATGCTGGGGATCAGACTTTTAACACACCAGAACTAACATCCAAAGCATAGCACACACAGAGGAAGGGATATATTGTGCTAGGGATGACTCTTTGGTGATGTACATTCAGCAGTAGAATGTAAATTTGACTTTCTTAGTGGATAAGAACTGTCTGTCTTATACCACAAATCTGTATGATGAAGAAAAATCTTTGTTTAGCCAAAACTGGTTACTGCTATATACTAATCTCCAAATGAGGATAATTAACCCCCTTAGAAAACATCTAGACAAGATCAAATAATCCAGTATCCTGGCCATTTTTATCTGTTTTGAGCTGAAATTTGAAGCTTTAACATCCAAAGAAGAAATATTTCAAAACTAGCTTTAAAGATGGAGTGGGGGTGCTGGGGGAGACTGACCATGATCACCCAAAATAATTTTCCTTTCTTCCAGGAAATGCAGTTTGGCTCAATTTCTTATCCCCAACTGGCAAGATGATATTATCAGTAGGGACAGCAGGATTGACTTCCTCCACCTGCACACCTGCTTCAAGCTTTCCATACCCAAGTTTCAGTGGCATTTCTCCTGTTGCTTGCTGGGTATTAACATCTAGAAAAACCTTTAGAATAATTTGCATGAGGTGGCAGACTATCTTTTGGTTTGGATCAGTGAATGCCTGGAGAAGTCTTGAACTCCCTTGAACTGCTCTGAACAATTTAACAAGACTGAAACATAAATACCAAAGGTTTTCTAGCCACCATTCAGCTAAAGTTTTGATTTATAAACCAGATAGCAGTATGGTGCATTTTCTAAATTCAGTCTACAGTAGATCTATGTGACTAATGCAGATGCCTCATATAAGTGTTTACACAACTTACTGGTTTATATATTTAAACGACTTTAAGTTTTTTTTTATTATTTTGGCTAGCCAGAAAGTACAATTTGGAATACAAGAACTAAATTATGAATAGGAGGGAGTTTAATTAAAAGAAAATTTTCTAGGAAATTTAAAATTATTTATATTAATAAAAAAAGGAAAAATTAAAAGACAGTGATAAATAATTCATAGGAAAAAAAATAGGCTGAGCACCATGGCTCAAGGCTATAATCCTACTACTTGGGGGCAGAGATTGGGAAGAGTGTGGCTTGGGATCAACACTGGACAAAAAATTTAGGAGACCCCTTCTCAAACATCAGCTGGGATTGGTGGCATTCATCTGTTATCCTAGCTAACACAGGGAAGCACAGATGCAGGAGGGTCACAGTCCAGGTCACCCGGGGATAAAGGAAGACTCTATCTCAAAAATAACCAACACGAAGTGGGGTAGTGGAGTGGTTCAAGTGGCAAAACACTTACCTGGTAAGCATGAGGCCCTGAGCTCAACAACAGTACTTCCAAAAAAAAATCATAGGTGAAATAATGAATCACAAATTTAGCACATTCCTCATGATTTCAGAAAGTTATACATGGGAAATAGACAAAACCATAAGGCATTGTTACAATTTTATGTAGTGTTATTCTAAAATGAAAGAATTTGCCAGAAATGTAGCAATGAGTGAGTCTATTGAAAAACATGTTACACAATGTTATGCTTTTGCCTTGCTGTAGATACTGGTTTGCAAAGTCAATAACACACATTTATGCATAAAGAATATTTTAATTAGGATAGCCAGCTACTTAATTTAAAAAGTCATGTATCACAGTATTTAACATTATACAATTTTATTTTTTGTTCACACAAATGCTAATGAGGATCTGATGCTTTTGTAATGGAAATGCCTTGAGAATGAGAACTTGTTATGCAGTGAAAGGAAGATTGAAATGGTAACAAGGTCAGTGTGGTGCTGGTGGGTGGGTGAGAAGGAAAATACTCAAAGGTGATCTCTTCCTTCTCTTTTCCTGGGAATCTTGGGAAGCTGAATGATACTAGTTGAATCTTTTAATTAGTCTACTAAATGAATTTTCTAATTAACTCATAAATGGCATATACCAGTAGAAAGAAGCAGAACCTTTCTAAGAGAATAACTTTTATCAGAACATACCAGATCTTTTTTAGTTGTTTACTGTAAATGATCCTGGGATGATAGATTTATGGTCATATCTAAGAAATACGGTATAATAATATATAATATTTATTATTATATGTATAACATAATATATACATGACACACAAGACATGCTGTTAACATAATAAAACATGAAGATGTTCTTTAACACATCAGTAATTATTGACCGTATATAGCTCAGGACAAACCTCAGTGACTGAGTCTAATCCAGAAGGCATCTGAAAGCCAAAGATAAAGGACCATGCTGTCAGTAATTCCTGACTGTCCTGGTTGTCCAAGAAAAGAAAGCGACAAGTCTTATAGCTATTTATATCCCCTGATTCACTAACAAAATGAACAAATAATATGTTGTAGAGTAAGGCCTATAAATCCTGGAAGTTTATTTGGATAATTCATACCTTTGGAGCATCACAGTATTGTCATGAGTCTGTAGAAGGAAATATGTAAGACTACTAAAATGCTAAATCAGTCCCCTTTTCTTTGTGGGAAAAACTCTCATATTAAAGAAATGATCAGAAATTGGGGCCATTATACATAAATTTAGTCAGAAAGTGACAAGGTATTGTGGACCTTCCCTAGGTCCACAAAGAATTCCAGTCTTTGGGCTGGGTAAGTACATTAAACCATCTTGCATTTGTCTACAAATAACAATGTCTATTTAGAGTCTATTAGCCATACTTAAGAAAACAATACCAAAATGCAGACACTTCAGATCTGTGTCCGACTTCACATTGAGGCTAAAGAGAGTACTGATTCTCATATCTTTTATATCTCAGCCACCCTCAGCAGGTGGTATCAGCCTCCTGATCATCAGATGGCTTTTCCAGCTCAGGTGTCACATTAGATTGATGTCTATAGAGGAATTTGAAGACGGTGAGAAACAGATATAGTGAGGAAAAATGAACACAAAATCTACTAATGGACTTTCACTTGTCCCATTGGCTAGAAATTGATCATATGATCACCACTCGCTAATTAGATAAAATAGACTCGCTAATTATATAGAATAAGCTCACTAATTAGTTTGGGCTTTGAAAATTTCTGTATCAAATAAAATTATGGATCAGTTTGTAAAGAAATTTTAATTTCAGAATTCTCTTAGTGCTCACTATATTGAGGGATTGTTCTATTTCTTCTAGGGTGTAATATTTTCTTCTTTACACATGAAAATTAATTGGGATGTATATTTCATGTCTTTTGCAATACTGTGCCTTTTAGTAAAACTTGGATGTATCAAAACTTTATCATAGTATTGGATCACTGGATATTTTCAGAAAAGTATCTCATATTGAGTGTAATAGAAATTCAGTGACTTTTTGAGGAAAAGAACATAAAAGAAAGATAATCGGAGTTAAAGAAATTAAAAATTGAAACTTAAAGACAATTTTTAAACATGGTTATATTCAAAATCAAACATTCCTATTACTTGTTATAACACACAGCCCACTGAGATGAAGGTATAGCATACAATCTATGGTAAAGTAGGTTTCTATTTTCTAGTAGCTATTACTAAAGGCTAAATAATCTTAATTGATTCATATATACAAACTCCAAATTCTGAAGCAGAAGTCTCAATCTTTCTCTTTGCAACTACATATATTTACATTCTTACAATATTACAGTGAATTTTATTTCCTTGTATTGTATATTATATAATATTTCATATATGTGAATGCTCTAATAAAAAGTATTTTCCTTTTGATTTTAGTACAGCTATTTTAAAATGTAAGTGGACCAGCTCAATGTCAGAAGAACATTCACAATTGTAGTGGTCGTAATGGGTAGAAAGAGAGCCTTTAAAATTATACTCACTGTCAGCTTTCACATTTTTCTCCCATTCTCATTTTTTTCTGTGTCTGGGGTCTGAGATAAGTACAAGTTAAGAAATCTGAAATGACACTAAGCTTTATGATTAACTGCTGGGATATGAAGCAATCAGTATGCAAAAATCAACTGGGCTGAAGGAAATATATTTTCAGAATTCAAGGGTATTGTTTTGTTATCATAACTCCAGTAAGATGAAAATCTGCAATATGAAAAGGGTTTGTACTGTATAATTAATGAAAACCTTGGGCACCAATTGGAAAAAATAAAATGACAGAATTCTTGTGAGTAAATTGGACAAGAGACAGAGTGCCTCTCCTGCTGGCCCACAGAGAATGCTGAAAACAAATAGGAAATTGTGTATTATAACAGTGTTGCTGACAGGTTGCCCCTTGACATTTTTTTGCATAAAGATTTTTTTTTTTTTACTTGTCTTATTTCAACAAAGATACTGGAAATGTCTTGAGTCTTTATGTTATCTTCCTTCCTCTTCCCTTAAAACGTCAGAACTGAAAACTCAAGGCATCCAGGATACATGGTCATTTCTGACAGCCTTAATTTGGAAGCAAGAGCTCACTGGTTCTACTCTTAAGTGAACCTGTAGAATGTGATGGAGGAGAACACCTCAGACAGAGTGTTGCTTTGGACATATTTGCAGGTGAGATGACACCTCCCTGATCTTTCTATTTGTACTCTAAGCAGATATATATCCACAGCTATGAACCTACTTTTGGAACTAAATTCATTTTGCTTTGATGCCCTATCTGAAAAACAGACATTTCCCTACCAAAATAATAACTAAAGCACGAGGGGTTGGGTGAGTGACTCAAGTGCTAGAGTGCCTAGCAAGCAATAGACACTGAGTTCAAACCTCAGAACTGCCAAAAAGAAGGAAAAGACTTTTCTTAACTTCTGACTAGCTTATGAAACCTGAGTCTCTTTGGCAGTATAAAAGTGTCCTTTGTAATCTTTCCTGAACCATCTCCCATGTCATCCCCTTAAGCTTCTGGGAAGAGTTTTCCTAGCACCTTCACTGACCTGGACTCCTCTCCATCTTCACACTCAGCTCATTCTGCACTTAGCTGCACTGCTTTACACATCACTCTTTATATTTTTTTGAGAATTAAAACATTGATTGGATATTTGATGAAAATAAGGAATTGTTTTTGTTTTTGAGGTGTGGTAATGGTACTGTGATTATGAAGAAAGAGGGGGGGAAGGAATTTAATCTGCCTATATTACCAGTCCCTGGGACTATAACTAAACCCTTGAAATTTCCTAAGTGATAAGTGTGTCTTTGTTATTCATGACCCCTCAAACCCTACCTCATAGTTCAAGCTAACAGATGGCTCAGAGTGGGGGCTGGCTTCTCTAGAAAACTAACCATGCTTACCACTCATTTTAGACGTTGCTTTTTCCAAGAAACATTTTTGGCCTCCTGAGTCAAAATTGCACTCCCACAATATCACATTTTAAAATAAACTTTTTGCCTTTTGTTGAAGTATTACATCCATACACAAAAAGGCAAAAACTATTAAATGCATAACTTTTATCCACATATCCAGCACACAGAAAGAGAAACAGGACTTTATCAATGATGTAGAAGGTTGCCTCTCAGCAAACCTGCATCTTGTTGAAGGGAACTGCTTATCTTCCAAGTGTGTTCTCTATAATATTAAAAAGTTAGTGTGGAACAGAGATTATCAGTGCCTCTGATTAGAAGACATGTATGAACCTGAGGCACATAGGTGATTGTTCCACCAAAATATCTGTCCCTAGTTTGTACACTGTTTTGGATTCTGGAGACTGTCAGTCTCACTGATTAATTTGGCTGAAGTGGCCAGAACCAGATCTGGTCATTGTGTCTCCCATGAGAATCTTAAGCTTGTGCCAAGTAGCAGGATGAAGCCATTGGCTAGTTCTAATTTCACCCATGACTCCCAGGATCCAGACTGCTGAACAAAACCCATTAGCCACTCTGGTCTATCTTAGCAAGGCAGAATTAATTTTCTGTTTGTCCTGAAGAATGATTCAAGTACAGGAAGATGTGTCAGTAATTGCATAGCTCCTCATCCATAAGGATGATGTCTAGGGCAGTTTCATCAACCATAATGACAGTCAGTTAAGGCTAGGATGTTTAACTTTCCGAAATGGTGTCATTGATCACTGCACATAAAACCAGGACCAGAATCCAATACTGCAGTTTGTAACTGGATGATGTCTGTTGTAGAGATCACTGCACACAGGTTATGTTATTCCATTGGATGACTCCTTACAGTAAACAAGGGAGTTTCAGTTTTGGAAGATCCCTGAGACATCTGAGGGCTAAATGAACTTCCAGAAACACTTAGAAGTATCTTATGAGCTGACATAAATTGCAATGCTTTGGTTTGAGAAGGGAGACATGTTAAATCTGGTATCTATTCATAAAGCATTGTCTTGGAGTTCGTGGAGGGTATTTTTCATACTTTGGAGGACTCCCCTAAGTGCACAACTTGACAATGATTTACAGGTGACATGCCTTGGGTTTCCCCAGTCAGGTTTAGAGGCATTTTTGATGGTAGCTAGTCCAACCTATCATTTCTGTCCTTCCCACCTGCCCAGCAGCTGGATGAAGTAAAAAGCAATGGGGATGGGGAGATCTCTGGAGGTTTTGGTAAGATGTCTTGCATGGGATGAAAAAGAATGGCGCCACCATTTACAGTTTCCTATAGACTTGTTGGTAAAATTAGGGACAAGGTGATCAAATGATGGTCAGAACTTGAGATCTGGTCTAAGATGGCAGTGAAATTTAAGATGTTTATAATAATTTGGGGAATCTGTGCCCCTTCTTTTTCAGTTTGACTGTGCTACGCCTGTGTGTGACTAAACTTTTTTATCCCTCTTGGGATTTATTGTTCATGTTGTCAGTAACTTTGTCTTCCCCAAACTGGAAGGATTTGGATTTTGTTTTCCCAAGTATTTCTTCTCCTCTCCTGTTACTCTATCTGTATAGCTGATGTAATCATTTTCTTATTATTAATTTTCTTTTCAATACACTTTTTGAGGCATTGTTAGATAGTTTTATAAATAGTCTTCTGTTTCCTATTTAGCAGCTTGATTGAGGTGTACTTTATATATAACATGTACAAAATGTACTTATTTTCGGAGAACTGTTGAGTTTTTTAATGAATTTTAAAATGAAATTTCAATAATATTTAAGTATAAATTAATTTTAATATTTGTCTACAGCCATGTGACTTCAACCATAGTTACAATACAGAAGATAGGCAGCTTTTCTTCTCAACAAAGAGGCAGACAATTTGTTTGGCTTCTGTTTCTCTCCTTCTCACTCCTGTTCTGTTGTTACCAGTTTTAACTGTTCTATTTATCAGAATAATCAATTCCTCTCTTGAGTATATACTGATGGTCCAGTACTTATCAGGAAATATTCTTTGTTTACTTGAAAGTAAAATGCTCATAGTGTTCTCAGTTTGGTTCTTTTGGAGGTGAAATAATGATGCAAGGTTAAAAAAAAGTCACTTTAAAAGTAAAGTCACTCCCTCCCAATACCTGCATGTTTTTGTTTACATATAATTAAACACAATTATTTGAATATTCTCTAGAATTGGGTTATCCAGAAAAGATGTTGTCTGTAAGGTAACAGTATATGGTAGATGGACTTCATATATCTATATGAAACAGAACTAAGAAACCTCTTGCAATTGTTTTAAGTGGGCGGGGAGGGGGTTGAGGGGGAGAGATGATGGGGACGATGTAAATAAAGTACAATATAAATGTAATCAGAGTTGTCACTATGAATCCACCCTATATAATGAATATATCCTAATAAAAATTTATAAAAAAAAGAATGTAAGTACAGAGTTAGCGGATGATGGTTGAAACACAGGTAGATGTGAGGAGACAGACTGAGTATTGAGCAGTGGTACCTCACTAACACCACCTCTGACTCAGAAGAATATTTTCTTTTGGACTAAGCTTTTCCACATGATAGAAATAGCTACTAGTCATTTCTATTGGTTGAAAATGAAAAAAAATGGCCCAATGTGGTACTTAATACCTTAGAGGTTTTATTGCCCTTTTTAAAAAATGGAATTCAGTTTTATGAGACCTGCGTTTGCAATGTTGTTCAAAAGTTGTCACAATGTTTCATTATCTTTTTCTGAGTCTTCCAGTAAAATACTATTCTCAAACAATTGACATCTCTATGGTATTTCAAAGTTATCTATTTAGACTTTCAATATTGTTTATTTTTTCCCTATTATTTGCCTCTTCTTTGAAAGTATACACATTTTATGTGGTGTACTCTGTTCCTGTGAGAGTGTAATGATTTGGAAATGGGAATTCAATTTAAAACATAAGTGCTAAAAGCCTATGATGGTCAAGTTTATAATTAATAGCACTTTTGTATTATGAAGAAAAAAATCTGATTTCTATTTTATTTAAATATTCTGTTCTTGTTTATGTCCTGGATTCTTCTTGTCAGATAGCCATAATTAAAATAATTGATTCTGTGAAAAGATCCAACAGCGTAATGCTTAACAGTCCATATCAGAAAGGTCAGACACCAATTACTGTAATTTTGCATAAAATGAAATAAAAAAGCTGCCCCTTTCACTCCAAGTAAGAAATGTTAAGATAATCAAAATTCTCACGAGGCTTTTTCAATCAATACATGCTTCAGTGAATGATTGCAGCACCAAAAATGAAAGAACATTCTATTCAGGCTGCAATTATGGTCAAACAAAACTCAAGTCCTTTTAGAAGGACCTTTTTTTATGCTTGAAAAGATTGATTTGGATTGTCCATAATCCTCATGTTTTCTCTGACACTGTCTTTTGAATGTTTCCGAAGTTCAGTCCCTTTATGAAAGTTTGCACTCACTGGACTGACTCCTGCAACAGGGAGACCTTTTCTATTTAGGGTATCTGGCCAAAAATGTGACTGTACCTTTTAAGTCAGTGCAGAATTTATCGTTCACATGAAAATACCTTTCTGAGTTTGCATCATTGGAATTATCATTTCCTATAAATTGACCTGTTTATCTTGTAGAACCAACTTATCCATAAGCTAGGTTAAAAATTGAATATGTGAAGTGTAAACTTTTAGATAAAGGAAGAGAAATTTTAGGAACCCGTGCATATGACTAAGTAAATTAGCTGACAGCATTTTTCAGGGTGCTGAGGCTAATATCCACCTTTCTGTTCTACTCACCAGACGTTCTTGCTGGAAATGATAAAACACAAAGGTGTGTTGGAAATTGAAGCTATGGAGTAAGAAGGTAGAGTGAGAAATTAGGGAATGAGAAGAAATTAAATTATAGTGAAAAGGTTCATTGTATTTATCCTAAACAAAGCTTCAAAATTCAATTTTCACTTGGGCTTTCTCTTTTTGAAATAGATATTATATTAATTTATAAATCACTCTTGCATATATTTATGAGATACTGTGTGATGCTTTGGTATTTATATGCAATGTGGGGTTATGAAATCAACCTAATTAACATATTTATCAATTCATTTGCCTATTAATTTTATAGTGAGACACTTGGAGTTTATACTTCATTAATTTGAAGTGCTCAATAATTTATTGACCATGGCCACTCTGCTATTCAATAGATATCAAAAATTATTCCTACTCTCTGATACATTGATCTTCAGTTCCCTATTCTGTCCTCTGCTCTCAGACACTACTAGTCATGATCTGAGCTGATTTACATCCATCATATACATGGATTTGTGTGGTGTTTGTCTTTCTGTGTCTGGAATATTTCAATAAGCATAATGTTCTCCATGTTTATGTGCATTGTTGCAAAAGACAGAAATTCCTTTTATTAAAGGCTGCATAGTATTCCATTATGTATACATACTATATGTTCACTTTCTGTTCGTTTGCTTGTGAACACTTAGTTTGATTTTGCATCTCAGTTATGTGTATAACTGTGAAATGAATGTGGGAATGAAGTGGTCCCTTTGACATAGTGATTTCAGTTCCTTTGGGTATATACTTAGAGTTCAGACTGCTGGATAATATAGCAGTTCTTTAAGTTTTTTGAGAAATCTCCACAATGTTATTCATAATGGCTCTACTAAGTTACAGCCTCACCAACATTGTGCGAGAGTTCCTTTCTCTCCACATCCTTTGCAATACTTATCTTTCACCTTTTGTATAAAAGCCATCCTATGATGTATAAGGTGATACCAATGTGATTCCCCTTTTCATTTCCCTAATGATTACCCATGCTGAGTGGATTTTCATGTACCTCTTGAGCATTTGTATGTCTTCTTTTGAAAACTGTCTGCTTAAGTCCTTTGTCAATACTTTAATCAGGTATTAATCAGGTTGTTTATTTTCTTACATAGAGTGGTAGCTTATATATTTTGGATGGTTGGTAAATATTTTGTATATTTTATTTTATTCTGTGGACTATCTCTTCACAATTTTAATTGTTTCCTTTGCTGTGCAAAAGCTTGTTTGGTGTGATGCACTGTGCTTTTGTGGTTAAATTCAAAAAATCATTTCCCAGATCACTGTCATGGAGTTTTCCCCTTGTTTTTTTCTACTAGTTTTACAGTATTCTTATCTCACACCATATACAGAAACCAACTGAAAATGGATTAAAAATTTAGATATAAAACCTGTATCAACACCTCAAAACTAATGGAATAAAGCATAAAGGATAAGTTTCAATTGGGCTTTTGATCCATGTAAAAATTGGAAGAGAATGGTATTTCATATCAAGGAGAACTTAATTTTTATAAGATTATGAACTTGTGTAGAATCCTTTCCAATGGTCAAAATAGAAAATATGCAGAAATCAAAGTATTTACAATGCTGATTCTTTCTTGAGACTGAAAGATAGTATGTTTCTTGCTTCTGGTGGTTGCCTGACTTCATGGCATTCCCTCAGTTGTAGCTGCAGCCATCCAATCTCTGTCTCCACTGTCATGTGGCTGCCAGCACACTCTCCATGTCTTCATTTAGCTTTCATTCAGTATGCAAATTTAATTGGGATACAACTCCATCCTAATCTGGTACGGCCTCATCTAACCTGGCTACATCTACAAAAACTCTGTTTCCAAATATTATGACCACAGGTTCCCATTGCACATAAATTTTAGGGGATGCAATTCAATCTACTATACTAGGAATCAATGTAATACCAATTAATAAAAAACCTTCACATTCTCTAGGTGACCCAGCCAGTGAATAGAATAGAAAAGATCAGATCTAAACTTACATATGTTTGAGTCACATATAGTTGTCAATATGCTTTTACCTAGTTGATACAGAATTAGAAACAAATTCTAAGCTTTATGTAGAACCTAAGGCCCTTCAAAGCTCTTTATGTCCAATACCAAAACCCAACCCAGACCATTCTTAATTATTATGATTATTATTTCTTGGGAAAGCACTAGTGATAAACTAGGTTGGCAGACCATAACCCAACCTAAAGTTTTATGAAGTCATATTGTGTTTTCTTTCAACTGAATTTGATATAGCAAGACTTGAAGGTCTAATATAACAATGTGCCTTTAGAAAAATGGTTCTCTAAGTCTACTTTTCCCCTACACCAGAAATATGACCCTCCTCTTGGACAATTTTGGAAAGGCCAGTTCTCATGCCCAGCAATCTGTGTTTATTATGTCCTCCAGAAATAAGCTGTGAACAATTGCTCTAGTAAGGATTAGGTTTTCCTGTATTCTTGGGCATTTCTTGAAGCTTGGTGTTTCATCAAGAACTGTGAAAGCTAAGATATTTGCACGAGATTCAAAGATTAGAAGTATATTTGTTTAGCAACTTGATAAAAAATAGTAATATTCATGTTTGTAATTTGTCCCCTCTCCATATATTACAAGACACTGTAGCTAGGTTGTAGTATAGGTCCTTCGATTTGTAAAGTCACAGCAAACTTTGTCATTTACAACACACACCATAATTTCAGTTTCAACCTTATACATACTTGAATATACATGTTTTCTCTTTTATGGGTATAATTTCTTTTAGGGTGGGGGAAATTTATAGTTATATTTCTGTGTTTTGTAATGTCTACAAATAATGATTTTCATTTAGTGGCCACTCACTACATTTGGGGAGAGGGAATCAAATTAAATAAATAATCTTGGAGAAAAAATTGCAAAAACAGCTTTTATAGTCCGTATAGTTAATCATATTGACATTTTACAGAATTTATCTGTACATTTCAAAAGTAATGCCTTTCATTGGGGACAAAATAGAATTACCTACTAAGCCCATTTCCACAGTTGAAAAAAAATTTCAATACAACATGAATCGAAATGTCCTTCTGAATACAAAATACAGTGACAGTAATAATTGCAGTTCCTAGAAGCACTGGACATGTAATGAATTCCTGCCACAGCTGTCTATACTTACTTATTAGGGACAGAGGACCTGTTTGCTGCATTGGATAAAAAGAGCTAGGCTCCTTGACCATTTATTTAACTCCAATCTAAATAAAATCTTTAGAAAAAAGCTTCCATTAAACAAGAATTTCTTAAAACCTCTCAGCATGTCCCTGCCTTCTATTTAATGCTTAAGATGTCAAAAGGATGTGCTTGTTTATGAATCTCTATTTTTATTTCATTTCTACCATTTATAGAATCTGCATGATATTTTCTTTTTACCTCATTAAAAAGATGGAGGATGATATTACAAAACTCTTCTTTTCTTTAAATTAAGAACATATATACGAATACATATATTTTAAATTTCATTATATTCTTGTTGCTCTAAATTCATCCTTTAAATTCTATTAATGGTCAGGTATTGCTTGGTATAGAACATAGTATATTTTTTGAAACTATCTAAGGCAGTAGAATTTGGATTTTTTTCACCTGTGGATTAGCCAATTCAACAATTATCAGACTATAACACAGAACACTAAAAATTATTTGAAAAATTGAATGAATCAATTTTACTAAAGATGAATTTCAATTATAAGTAACCTGTCCAGGGGATAAAGTGGTTTAAAAATATTGTGTAGTGGGCAAAATGTCAGTACTGTATTGGAACCTGAGTCTGTGGACCTCAGGTTTGTGGATGTAAAGCAAAGTAGTTACTATCTCTAAGTCACTGGATGTGGATGAAGTCTATAATAATGTTTTTGAGTTCAGTCACTTTAGGGTTAAGATTTTAAGAACTATCATATAGGATTATGTAAATTAAAAAATCATTCTAGGAATAACAGACAATGTATGGTGGTAGAAACAACTACAAGAAAACCCAGTAGCTGCTTTCTCTCCACAAAGTAATTTTTACTCCTAAAAAGGATAATTCACACATAATGTACATACAGGTGAAGTTTTCTCACTGTTAGAAGTCATTCAACCTTCAGGTTGTTAACTGTCAAAAGGAGATATAATACAGTTTATACCTGAACAAAAGTATAATCATCTCAAAGAAATGAAAACAACTTGCTAGCATAAGAAGATGCTTATCCTCTGATGTATCTACTAAACATATGTTCAGTCAGTATTAAGAACTCCCAGATTAAAAGTATCTCATGCATATAAATTGTATGTATGTGACTCTCCTACTCTTTTCCTCACTCCAAACAAGGGGATGGTTCTCTTCATCTGCTTCCTTCTGGTCTCATCTCTACCCTGAAAGTCAATCATGAAAAGATTTCAGCAGTTTTTGTTGGGTAGTGCTATACCTGAAATAGTGTTTTTCTCACTCCTTTCTTTATTCTCAGAGTATCTATTATCCCTAATTTTCTTTTTCCCTAATCCTACCTTAAATTTTGACATCTATTCACTAATCTGAGGCCAGTTGCAGTGGCTCTTTAGTATAATCCCAGCCACTTGGCAGATAGAGATACAGGAATCGTGGTTTGAGTCAAGCTGCAGGGGGACAATTAATGAGATCTTGTCTTTAAAAACAAGCCAGGTGTGGTGATGTGTGACTGTAATCCCAGCTACATGGGAGGCATAAGTAGGGGGATCACAATCTGAAACCCACCTGGGCAAAAGCATGAGACCCTATCTAAAAAATAACTAAGGTAAAAAGGGCTGGAGAGTGGATCAAGAGGTAGAACACTGGGCTTGTAAATGTGAGAATCTGGGTTCAAATCCTCAGTACCACCAAAAAAATAATAAATGACTAAAATTGTTTAAACTCCATCCTTTATTCTCCTTCACGGTCTAATTTTCTTTTCACTTTATTCCTGCATTCCATACTTGGACAACATTCAACAAATGATGTGATAATTATGTGATATGTATGAAGGGTATACCTGAACTGATAAAACAGAGCACATATTTTGAAGAGAAATTAAATTTAATAAAGAACCATTGCTATCAACCAGTGAAGTCCTTGGTGGATCACAGCCTCTGCTTCAAAACTACCTAATATTCATTTGTCTCTTTTGAACAAACTTTGATTGTTTTCTGAGCTAGAATTTGTGATACCAAAAACAAATTTAATTCTTGATATTTTTAAATGATCTGCATTTTTATGATAACATTATTTTCCATTAAAAATGCTTACAGTTCAACTTTAATATAACTGTAAAGTATTCTGGTTATCTAATTTGAAAGTATGCCAGTTTACAAATGGAACATAGATGCATCAGCAAGTGCCTATTATTTGAAAAGTTTTCGCTTATTCACAGTTGAAACTTAGAAAACTTCTAATAGAAGAATATATTTAGTAAGGATTCTTAAAATATGTTTGTAAGCAGTTTAGGGAAGAGGAAAGAGAGCAATGAAAACTGAAGCATTAGAAGGAAGCACAGACACCTGGCCAACTTATACTAGGTAGTGAATCCCAACATTTACTATGTATCAGAAAAGATTTGTAAATACACAGGTTGCTGAGCCCATTCCCAGGGTTCAGGATCCAGGGGAGTCTGAGTTAGGTACATCTTGCCAGGCAATGCTGATGTTGGTGGTTAGGGGATCTCACTCTAACACCCATGAGAATAGAATTTGAACTTTGGGACTGTATTCCTGAATATGTAATTTGCATATGAATAATAAAATTCCAGTGAATTGATTTATTCTGAAGACTCAAGAGAAAAGTTTTTCTGCATCCTAATGTGTAATCTAATGTGTCAGTATGTCGCTGATAGAGTTTAGGTATAAGAGACATTATGCAGAAATTTACTTCAGCAAAGTAAGAGCATCCAAGATTCAATTATGAATCCATAATGTGTTTTCATAAGGAAATTCAAGTGTTCCACACCCCCAACATTTTGTTGAAGTAATATACTTTTGTTCCACTGTGGTACTATTGTTTTCCTCTGCATTATAGGTCAAATATGAGGTTGTGTGTGTGTGTGTGTGTGTGTGTGTTTACTGACATTTTTTACTCTTAATATAAATACTTGACTGGACAATGAGAGCAAGGAAAGCAACTTTTGTGCCTTGAGTCAAGACAATATGTTGATTATAACTTCATTACTTCAATCAATGAAGCATATGGAAAAAGGTTTTATAATGTTCCTATAATGTACATAATTATAGCCATGATTTGGGAAGTCAAATTATTCTTTCTTACCTACAGAGGGTGGTGTTCAATGAAAATTTAATTAAAATGAAGTCAATCTCAGTATTCAGATTAAGAAAAAAATAGAATATGAAAATAAGCTGCACTCCTCCACTCCTGTAGGCAATTTTCATAAGATTAAGAGGGGGATGATGATATTGTGAGAATGACTCTGTACTGATGTGATATCATTCACTGGTCATCCAGATCACCTCCTGCATTCTGTCATCTTCATACCTGTTTTTCTCCTTGCCTTTT
Source organism: Castor canadensis (assembly GCF_047511655.1). Taxonomy (NCBI): domain Eukaryota; kingdom Metazoa; phylum Chordata; class Mammalia; order Rodentia; family Castoridae; genus Castor; species Castor canadensis. The sequence continues at coordinate 10,218,746 of NC_133389.1, forward strand.
TCAGACATCCACTCTTCCTTATCTATCTTCAACTCTTCTGTCAGAATGCAGCCTTGTTCAACTTTCTCAGGGTGTGTTTCTACCCTCAAACAAACCTTAAGAGTTCTACTGTTCCATCTTTTCCACTTAACTAAATTAGGTAAATTATTTGAATTTTATAGGCCTTGGTTTTTCTCATATGTAATGTGAGGTTAATGATGTAAACTTTGTAAAATTATGAATACTAGGAAAATCACATCAACAATTTGTGATAGATAATTAGTAACTGTTATATATTTTATGCATACTAATTCAAGTAACTAACAACAAAATCATCAATAGATCTTCAAAAAAGAGTTATTTTTCTTATGTTTCTTAATGAAATTAACAAAAATATTTATTCAGTTCTTTTGATATGCAAGCAATGTGTCTAATTTGCACAATAACTACCTTTGTCTTTTCTAATAATTGTTCTTTGATTCTCTCTTTCTCTCTCTCTCTCTCTCTCTCTCTATGTATATATCATACATATAAACTCCCTTAGCTTAAACGTGTCATGTATTTTGAGACAATTCTTCCAACTTCAGTTTCAGCAATGATATTTTGTTTGCCTTTAAAGAAGCATGGTATAATTTTAATAAGTAAAATTATATTAGGTAAAATTAATAGAGTAAACCATTTTATCATGCAAAACTACTGTGTAACTTCCTTGGATCATTATATTAATATTTTATTGCATAGTATTAAGAAAGAATTAATATGAGAACTGCAGCAAGGAGAATGATGTTTTGCTCTTAGAAGTGACTTCATCATTTTTAATAATCTGAATGTAAAATGGCCATTCCAATTCTGGGTTAAGATAGTAAGTTTAATGCATACATCTATTTTGTTTTTTCTCCAAATGCTCTAGTAAAAATCATTTCTGGTTTTCTTTTTGCTTTTTATTAGGGCAATTTAAAAGATGAATTTATAAAGGCAGGGAAGTAAGAGAGAAAGCAATAGCAGTAGAGTTTTAGAAATAGGGTAAGAGATGAAAAACAGGTAATTCACTTAGCTGGAACTTAAATACATAGAGCAGAAAGGTAAGAAAGTGTAAATGCAAAACTGATACCTGTTGAAACTACTCCAGGAATTGGAGGGGGGGGGGGATAAAGGAGAATGGTAGAGGGGGGTGAATTCATGTATAATATATTTGATACATTATAAGAACCTGTATAAATGCCTCAGTATACCCACACCCAGCACAACAATAAAAGAAAAAAAGAAAGGTAGGATGCTAAGCATGAATTATATTTACATGGCAGGAAACAAAACAAATCACAAGAACTGATGGCACCCATCAGATTTGTAAGTGGAATAAAGAGGCATGACTCAAGTAAGGGGGATGAGGCTCAAGTCTTTTGAAAGAAGTTAGAACTTCACATCACTAAACTTGCACCACACTCTGGGGGATTGTCTCCCTTCCTTGCTCTAGAAGTTTGAAGAGTTATTCTCTAGATACAATGAATGAATTTCAGGACTGAGAGATTCAGACGTAGTTAAAAATGTGAGTAACAATGTATAAATGGTGAGATTAAGTCCTTTAATCCTGAAACAGCCCCTCCCCCCAGTGTCCTGTTGTTCCATTCATATTGCTTCCAGAGTGACAGTAATAACTTTCAGAAGATAAAAACTTGGAGGAATTCCCAAGTGATGGTCTAGATTCTGTTTGAGATATTTCTTTGACCTCCAATAAGAAACACAGAATAGGGATTAGACATTGCAGTCTGAGGACCAGAGATAAATCCAAAAGTAAAATGCTAATTTAAGAATTATTTGTATACAGGAATAAGAAAAATAAGACAATGTCAATACTCCAGATAATGTGGTCTGTTGTATATCAAAACAAAACTATTAAAAAAGGAAAAAGTGACCAACTATACAGTACACTGTTAAAATGTACAGTAAGTAGCAATTGAGAGGTGACTATGGCTTTTAAGTTATGGAGAACATCAGTGATCTTAGGAGAAACAGGGGACAATTTGGAAACAATGGTCAGCAATAATTTTGAGGACTCTTTTATAAAAGGGAACAGACCAATATGGTAATTGATGCAAGGAATGGAGATCATGAGTTTTTATTGTTATTTAGGGAAGCACAATAAGATGTTTGATGGCTTAATGGAGTAATATACTAAAATGAAGGAGAAAGGGAAGATAGTTGCTAAGAATGATCTTGAGAGTTTGAGAAAAATCTGAATATATAAATGAGGCAACTAATTTTCACTAGTTTCAATTTACTCACAATGTTTTAGTGCATGTCTTTGTTAATTAAGTACTACAGACTAAGCAATTTAAAAATAGCTGAAATTTTCAGTTCATAGTTTGGAATGCTAAGACATCCAAGAGCATGGCAATGAAATTGGCTTGGCTTCTGGAGACAATCTTCCCTTCCTGCTGCATCAAGACTTCTCAAGTCATCACATGGCCAGACAGAGAAAATGCTACCTCCAGTCTCATCCTCCTCTTTTAAAGTTATCAATGACATCATGGTACTCTGCCCCATGACCTCATCTAACAATAATTATATACCAAAGGCTTTACAAACAAATACCATGAATGTATGAATTTGGGGATCAAGTGTCTAATGCATGAACTTTAAGGGAAATGGAAAAATATACCATAAAGAGATAGGGGATCCTGCTATATTTCCCTTGGGTATACACTCTAAGGAATATAAACCAATATACAACAGAGATGCTTGCCAATCCATCTTTATAACAGCACTATTTACTACAACCAAGATATGAAAACAACATAGCTGCCCAACAATTGTTAATAGGAAAAAATGTGGTACATATATACAATGAAGTATTACTCAGCCATAAAGAAAATTGAACTTGTGTCCACTTGCTAGAAATTGAATGAAACTAGAGATACTTACATTAAGTGAAATAAAACAGACTCAGAAAGACAAATATCACATTTTTTCTCATATAAAGAATCTAAATCCATAAACACAAACAAACAAAAAAGGGTGATAGGAAGGATAAATAAGAACAAAGAATGTTGTATGCGTGTGCAAAAATGTCATAAAGAAACACTTTACTTTGTGTAATAAAAAAATTAAAAGTTTGTGTTGGACAGATAGACAGTAATGGAAGAGATAAGATTGTAATAAATAAGGAGGAAGCCTGGGTCTGTGATATGATTAGCAACATGAAGGATTGTCTTAAGGTAGGAGCATGATAGCTGATGGGTATAAGGAAAAGAAACAGTGCTCTAGAAGAAGCAATGCAAAATAAGGAAGTCACATATCTCACTTTCAAACCATGCTGTGCCAGGTGTGTGGAAGGGAAACTCAGGCACATGTGGGAAGACCACTGGGAAAACAGTGTCCCCTGACAATCTCAGGTTTCAGTTGGAAGAAGGTGTAGTACACTCACAGATTTGGTCAATGACTTCTCAAGAGTTGATTACATTTAGGCTTTGTAAAATACCTTCATTTTTTTTGTTGTTTTGATAGCTTTTTTGTTTTGTTTTTTTGAGACAGAGTCTTGCTATGTATCCCAGGCTTCCTTGAATTCATTAGGTAGCCCACGCTGTACTTAAACTTACAATGCTACTGCCTTGAATTTCCCATGTGCTAGGATTGCAGGAGTGAACCACCATGCCTGACTGAATAATTACTTAACTCATATTAATATTGCAAGAAAATGCCTGGGTAATTTTAAGAAAAACAAAATGTTACATATTCACAATATGAATTATAAATGCATAACATGAATATTCAAGAATACTTTGAAATCAGAGCATTTTTCTTTTATATATTTTACATAAATTTTATTTAAATATACTATATATTATACTCCTCCCATTTTACATATCTATGCAAAATGCCTAACATAGCACAGAAGCCAAACATTTTTATACACATTTTCATCTGATGGGGCAAATCATCTATTCTATTCAATCAGTATTTCAACCATTGGAAAATTTTATATGGTAAAGGAAATTCACAGTCTCCATTCCTTAATATAATTTCGGGGAATTGTCCTCTGAGGCATTTCTGAGTTGATCAGTCTAAGTTCAATAACTCCCTTTTCCACTATATCTCATTATGCTTAAAATTTGTTGTGAAGTGATTCAGAGAGGAAAAGCCTGCAGCTCTGTTTAAATGAGAGCAGCAGTTAGAGAGAGAGTTTCCTACCACACACCACTACCAGGTCTAAGCTATTGCTGCAGTCATCCAAGTGTTCCAGCTTTTGATAATCAATACAATGTGACTGTTAAATCATACTTCCATCAAGGCTCTATGACATGAAATGAATACTTGCTATCATTCTTGATGGTGTTTTAAAAATATTAATTAGGAACAGAATGGTCCTGGCAAGTTTAAACTCTTGAGAATGACTTCAATTTCTCTGAAAGAGCTCACCATTAATCTTTGACAGAATGCTACTTCTATGAAATAGGAACATAATAAATAATGAATAAATAAGCATAAAGTATCCACCTAATTCTCTTAAGTCTTACAACTAATATTTCTTTCTACCACCATCTGCTTGTCAAACCAAGAAGCATCTTTCCCTGTGCTTTCATTTTTGACTATAGACTCGCATTTTATTACTCTTATTGTAATGAGCAAAGAGAACTATTCTAGTTCTGCCCCAGTCACATTATGGATTCAGGAAAACAAATGTTCTACATGGAAGAAAGCAATTAAATCAATAAGAGGAGTTAAAACAAGTATATTTCAAAGGATATTAAACTGAAACTAAAATTATAATTTCATCTTCAAAGATATACATGTATTAAAATTAACATACAAACAATATATAGATGTTTAATTACTTAAATTTTCTGTGAAAATGTAAAAAAAACTAATACATTTTGAATATCTTAAAGAAAGTTAGTTGGATAATATGTAAAATAAGAAATTATTTGCTAAAAAAGGCTATTTCTTCAACCGCACCAAATTCCTAGTACTTTTATGACTTACCTTTTATATTCATGGCAGAAATTTAAGCTTTCTCCTGTGAGGACATAGTCACCACTGTCCTATAAATGTCACAGAGTAGTTTTCTGAGGTTAAAGTCTCCTTTGCTGGAACAATGTTGAATAAGTGTCTACCTCTAGATGATGGTAAGACATGTTAAGTGTTTTGATGGAGGTTTTCAAGAACTTTTTATTATCTGCTAACATTTATATGATGTGTAAGTATTATTCAAGCTTTATATTTATAAATAAAGCAAAAGTTTAATATCCAATAATATTTAATAAACATAACTTTGGAAAGTAAAATATTACCTAACAGATAGAATCTGACATATACCAATCGTACTTAAGGAGGAAACATCAGTCTCCAGCAGCTTCTCAGTAGACAGTTCATCCAAATCCTAAAGAAGGATCAAAAAAGTTTGAAAACCAATAGATTAGAAGGCTAATATTTAGAACAGAACAGACCCATTCAAAGACTGTGTGTGAATGGACTGTCTAAAGATACTATATTGAAGGTAGGAAAGTGTACTGTTTTAGGGTATTGTTAGGAGGTGGTCCTGAGGATGGCTGTATAAATGGCCCTAATAAATAAAATGCTCCCAGGATATTTGAAAGAAATGCAGTTGCAGGGAATCTGATCCAGACTACCACTAAACACTCTGGCAGCTCATTTTCGAGCTTCCCCTGACTCTTCTGCCTATTCCCACATAAAAAGACAACTGCCAAAGGCTACAGAATCTTCTTGAGTTTAAAGTAGTGCTGTATAGAAAGAACTACTTTTAGTGAAAGAAAACAGATTCCTAGAAAAAATGGAAAACAGAAATTGTGTTTGGGTAAGGAGAAGGATTCTATATAAAAATATTTGATACTGCTTGGTGCCAGAGGCTCACACTTGTAATCACAGCTATCAGGAGGTGACAGAGATCAGGAGGATTGTGGTTCAAGATCAGCCTGGACAAAAAGTTTATGAGGTCCTCCATGTCAACCAATAGCACAGCATGGCAGCTCCTGTCTGTCATTTCATGTATGCAGGAGCATATACAGCATAACTGCTGTCCAGACCAGTCTGGGTAAAAAGCAAGCCCCTATCTCAAAAATAACCAAAACAAAAAGGGCTGGGGGTATGGCTCAAGTGGTAGTGTGACTGCGTAGGAAGTACAAAACCCTAAGTTCAAAATACAGTACCATTGTAAAAAAAAAGGTAGCAATAAATACTTTTAACTTCTCTATATTAAAAAATTTCCCTATATTAGAACATTTGTTGGACTCCCAGCCATTCACAGTTGCATACTTAGAGGGAAGGACATTTAGTGTCAGTTTTTAATGGGGAATATTTTAATACACTAAGTACCCATTTCTTCAGGAATCATGGGAAGAAGGATGAAGGAGAGTGGTGGAGGGGGTGAATTTAAATTTGGTATATTTGATACATTGTAAAAACCTTTGTAATTGTTAATGCTGCAATGTACCCCACCTAACACAACAATAAAGGAAAAAACATTTAATTGAAGTCAGGAATACTTGGTCATCAGAGATTGTCATCTTCATAATTATTTCATTAGTATCAAGATGTTTTTGTTGAACTCTGTATGTTTATATAAGACAAGTCTAGAAAACTCCAGAATTCCTCATGGCAATCCATCCATGTAATGCCATGGCTGCACAGAAGTCATATATGTACTTTTTCGTGAGTGCATTGTTTCAATATCATGAGATTTGGGGTGCATTCTGATATTACTTCTTAAGCTTTAATTTGTAAATAACTTGAGGGCTTGATAGCAAGTTCTAGATTCCAAGATTCAAATTAGATAGGAATACCTGAGAATCTTCACTTTTAACAATTTCCAGGTAATGTTGTTACTACTATGAGTAAACCACACCTTGAACAGCCCTATTCACACATTAAGATTATTGCTTAGCAGTAACTTTTATCTTGGATGAAGGCTCCATCTAGAATCATCTAGCACCTTCTCCACATAGGTTGGTGCATTGAAGCAAAACAGGATTTTCCACAATGTGTGTAAACATTTGATTTTGTCTGTTCACAATCTCTACTAGCCCAATATGTTATTTTAGTGTCTTTTTACAAAACACACTCAACATTATCAGCCTTTATTTGGGATCTGAGACACTATTTCCTAAAAATCTTTCTAAATGAGCTTGAAATATGAAAATTCTTTCTGTGAGTGAATGAGGAATTTTAAAGACCTTTGGAAATAAAGCATTAGACTTGTGTTTCTGGAATGAAGATTAGGAAATATATGGTTATACTAGCTAAATGTTTCTTAATAAATCAAACTGAGAGATAAAGAAAGTGTAGAATTAGAGTGGGAGCCAGAGATTAAATTTAAGAAATAAAATACATGAAAAATGTCTGCCATTGAAACAAAATTCCATTGGAAATGCTTTAACACTATAGAGAATTAAAAGATGTTATGATTTTAGAAAGGAGTAAAATCTTTTCATAAGTAAAACACTTTGCAAGAAGCGATTTTTGGGATCAATTATTTGTTTTTAAAAATAGGTCAGCATTTAGACAATGAATGTATGTAAGCGTGCACCAAACAACTCAGGTTAAACAAACAACTATTCTTAACATCAGAATACAATGAAAATTCATGATGAACTAAGGATGGTTACTTGTATAGAGAAAAAAAAAATCAAGAGCACAGAGTCTTATTATTCATTTTTCCAATAAAACTAATTGAGCTCTCGATATCTAAAAATAATCGAATTTCTAGATAAACAAACTTTCTTTTAAAAACATTCAGGCGGAACAAATACAGTCTCTAAAGCTGTGGGTGAAAATAAGAATGGTTATAGAATTCTCTTAATGTTAAATGTCAGAAGAAAAAGAAAAATCTTTTCAGAGTTTCAAAGGCAGAAGATATGTTTAAAATTCTTTCCCTAGCCAGGATAATACCTAAGTTAAAAGGAGGAGAATGAGGTCCACATTCAAACAAGCACTGAGGAATTATAGCAATCAGTTCTTGGAAACTTCACTTGGATCCATGTGCTAGAAATCAGATGCACTGATATAGAAACTAACAAGTAAACAGGAAGAACTGGCAACTCCCTCCGTTGAATTTTTAAATGATTGCAACAATTTTTTTTTTTAGAAACTTAAGCCTCACACTAGTGGAGAGTATACTTTTAAAAAGTAAGCAACTGAGGCCAATAGGAAAAGGGGACCAGGAACTAGAGAAAAGATTAGATCAAAAAGAATTAACCTAGAAGGTAACACCCACGCACAGGAAATCAATGTGAGTCAATGCCCTGTATAGCTATCCTTATCTCAACCAGCAAAACCCCTTGTTCCTTCCTATTATTGCTTATACTCTCTCTACAACAAAATTAGAGATAAGGGCAAAATAGTTTCTGCTGGGTATTGAGGGGGGGGAGCGGGAGGGGGTGGAGTGGGTGGTAAGGGAGGGGGTGGGGGCAGGGGGGAGAAATAAACCAAGCCTTGTATGCACATATGAATAATAAAAGAAAAATGAAAAATAAATAAATAAATAAATAAATACATTAAAAAAATAATAATAAAAAAAATAAAATATCAAAAAAATAAATAAATAAAATAAAAAGTACACCATCAGCTAGTTTAATACCTATGAAAATATATTAAAGACTCCAAAGCAAAGCACATACCTAAAAGTCTGTATTTATACTATGAAATCCAATAAAGAAAGAAGGAAAATATTTTGAATGTTTTCATAGAAATAATAGATGTTTGAGAGAATTGATGTGCTTACCCTGTTTTGAACATTATAGTATTCATGCATTGCAATATTATCTGATGCTCCCCAACTACTTGCAATTTTGTTTAAGCTGAGTAAATTTAATTATGATATAGTTGACATATTGTAAGAAATTTTGTAAATGCTGCAATGTACCCTCCACCCAGAACAACAATGAAAAGAAAAGAAAAAGAAAGAAACCAGAGAGAAGCTGTTACATCATGTCTTGGAGTCCGTGAGGCATTAAAGTACATCATCATTTTGATGTATCACAGTTAGTTAATTAAAGGTTTTAATTAAATCAGTAAAATTCCAAACAAGACATGCTATAATATCAATAACCAAGGATACACAAGGACAACAGGATGAGTACATACATGGCAAATAACACCCTATTTATGTTGCTTTACCCTGTTTTCTTCTAATTCTTTATTCAATTACAGATTGTAGAAATGACCCATGCCTTCTGACTGTGCCTCTGCAGTTCTTCCCATTGGGACATGGAATCCTTTTCCTCCCTCCTTCCCTCTTGAGTGACCACATGACTTACCTTGACAAACAGAACTTACAGAAATGACATAATTCCAATTCAAGGATGAGCCTTCAAAAGGCCTTCAATATTCCACTTGCTCCCTTGGAAACTTGTTGAGTCCAACTATGTGAACAAGTCCCCCTCCTGCTGGAAGAAGAGATTTCATAATCACAGAGGCAAATGGTCCCAGAGTGTCACACAGACGCCAGTGACAAGAACATGAGCATAGAGGTATGTAAGCTCAGCTGAAGTCTACCCAGGAGAGACCAGAATAATTATTTAGGAAACAGTCCAAACTCCTAGCCCACAAAATTGTGAAGAAAATAAGTTGTTAATCTTTTGGTTAGCTAAATTTTGAGATTTTCACAAAACTAGTAAGTGATTCATCTGTTACCTAGCTACTGGCCAGGCTTAAATAGCACCCTCATATCTACACCCTTTGTGTGGCTTGTACATGCTAAACTAATGTCTCATTGAGATTTCCTCATGGGATTCTCTTTTTCAAACAAATCAAGTCATCCTTTCATTATTCTTTTTCAATCTAACTTCTTCTTCAAGGTAAACTTTCAGGTATGCTTTTGTATGATACCAAGTCAGAATAATCTATGAAGTTTTGTGCAGAAGTGTAAGGGAGGAAAGGAAGAAAATAACAAGAATAGAAAGAAAAATGAATTGAATGAATTGTAGCCAGATAATACACTATTTATCAGAGAAAATCAACATGTAAAATTTCTCAAGGGATGGAAGAGACACCACTGGCTGCAACAGATTGACCTAGAACCAAATGCTAAAAGATCAGAAAGCTCGGCAAGGCTGAACTTTGGAGTACCTTGTAGCCACAGTCAGTTTTTCATTATATGATTGTATTGAATGTCAAATGAATTTTAAGTGGAAATAGAGGAAAACTATGAGCCTATTATAGTAGTCCAGGGGAAGAATTTTATGACTTAGTTAAACATTTCATCAATAGAGGATCCAAGATGGCGACTAGGGTACAGAAGGAAACAGCATGAGGTCCGTGAATCAAAAACCTTGTTGAGATGCTGGAGCCACACTTGGCAGAAATAAAGCACCAAGGAGAATCAAAACTTAGACACCCTGAACCCCTAGCCTATACAAAGCTTCTCCACGCTATGTTACACTGAGAAAAACAAGAGGGCTCCAACCACCTCCAGGCACTGGCTCCAAACATCATGAAGGGAGAGATTCAGCAGACCAAACAGGTGAGCACAAAGTATCATGTGATATTTCCGCAGCCAACCCTAGGATAAACACATAGACCCCTAGGCAGACTGACCTCCCCGCCAAACAAACAAACAAACAAAACCCTGAAATAAACAATGAACTGAAAACTAACACACAGCAGAGGGGGTGGGGTACTGTAAGCATGCCAGAGAAGGGGGAAGAGGCAAGGAGCTGATCTCCACAAGAACTTTCAGTAAACAAAGGCTGGAAAGGCACTCAACTCCTAAGCCAGTAAGCAACATCCAAAGTCAAATGATGATGCAAAATTGAAAAACAACCAACAAACAGTCACAATACTCTCATAGCAGGGGGCCAGCTGACAGATCACTGACATTGCCCCAGAGAAAGGGGGCTAGGCAAAGAAACAAGCCCCTAGTAAACCAGCACAGTGAAAGCACAACTCCAAAGCAGGACAGCTGGTGGGCTACACAGCTTATCAATGGAAACAGAGGACAACATACAAACTTTGTTTTTTTAATTTTTTTATTCATTTATTCACATGTGCATATATTGTTTGAGCCATTCCTCCCCCCTGACCCCTTACCCTTCTCTTTCCCCCCCACCCCCCTCATGTCCAGGCAGAACCTGTTCTGCCCTTATCTCTAATTTTGTTGAAGAGTAGAAATAAGCATAATAAGAAAGACAAAGCATTTTTGCTAATTGAGTTAAGGATAGCTATACAGAGAGATTCCTAGCATTGCTTCCATGTGCAAATGTGTTGCAACCCAAGTTAATTCATCTCTAATGGATCTTTTCACTGGTTCCTGATCCCCTTTTCATATTGACCTCTGTCGCTTCAAGGTTTCTATATTAGTTCCTCTGCAGTGGGGACATCAAACGCTTTTAACTTTTGGGTTTCCTATCTATCCCCATTCCTCCCATATGTGCTCTCCCCTTAGCATGTGACCCAAGTCCTACAACATTGCTGTATTTGCCCTAGATCTAAAGTCTGCATATGAGGGAAAGCATATGATTTTTGGTCTTCTGAGCCTGGCTAGCCTCACTCACAATAATGTTTTCCAGTTCCATCCATTTACTTGTGAATGATAAGATTTAATTCTTCTTCATGGCTGAGTAAAATGCCTTTGTGTATAAATACATTTTCTTAATCCATTCATAAGTAGTAGGGCATTTTGTCTGTTTCCATAGCTTGGCTATTGTGGATAGTGCTGCAATGAACATGGGTGTGCAGGTGCCTCTGGAGTCGCCTGTGTTGCATTCCTTTGGGTATATCCCCAGATGTGGGATTGCTGGATCATATAGCAGGTCTATGTTTAGATTTTTAAAAAGCCTCCATATTTTTTTCCAGAGTGATTGCAAGCTTGCATTCCCACCAGCAATGTATGAGGGTTCCTTTTTCCCCACATCCTTGCCATCACCTGTTGTTGATTATGTTTTTGATAATGGTTATTCTAACAGGGGAGAGGTGGAATCTTAGTGTGGTTTTCATTTGCATTTCCCATATGGCTAGGGATGGTGAACACTTTTTTCATGTGTTTTTTGGCCATTTGAATTTCTTTTTTTGAGAAAGTTCTGTTTAGTTCAGTAGCACATTTCTTTATTGGTTCATTGATATTGGGAGAGTTTAGTTTTTTAAGTTTCCTATATATTCTGGTTATCAGTCCTTTGATGTATAGCTGGCAAATATTTTCTCCCACTCTGTGGGTGTTCTCTCTAGTTTAGAGACCATTTATTTTGTTGTGCAGAAACTTTTTAGTTTTATGAAGTCTCATTTGTCTATCCTTTCTCTGAGTTGCTGAGCTGCTGAGGTTCTATTGAGGAAGTCCTTGCTTATACCTATTACTTCCAGAGCATTCCCTGCTCTTTTCTGTATTAATTTCAGGGTTTCAGGTTTGATATTAAGGTCCTTAAGTATTTTGAGTTGATACTAGTACAGGGTGATAAACATGGATCTACTTTCAGTTTTTGCAGATGGATAACCACTTTTCCCAAAAACATTTGTTGAAGAGGTTGTATTTTCTCCATCCTATATTTTTGGCTCCCTTCTCAAAAATAAGGTGGGCATAGCTGTATGGATTCATATCCTGGTCCTCTATTCTGTTCCACTGGTCTTCAGGTCTGTTTTTGTGCCAGTACCATGCTGTTTTGATGGCTATTGCTTTGAAATATAGTTTGAAGTCGGATATTGTGATACCTCCTGCATTGCTCTTTTTGCTGAGTATTGCCTTGGCTATTTGTGATCACTTTTGTTTCCAAATCAAATTTAGGGTAGATTGTTCAATCTCTGTGATGAATGTCATTTGGATTTTGATGGAAATTGCATTAAACATATAGATTAGTTTTTGTAGTAGAGCCATTTTTCCTGTGTTGATTCTACCAATCCATGAGCACAGTAGATCTCACCACCCTCTAGAGTCTTCTTCTTTCTTCAGGGGTTTGTAGTTCTCCTTGTAGAGGTCATTCACATCCTTTGTTAGATTTCCTCCTAGGTATTTGATTTTTTTTGAGGCTATTGTAAATAGAATTATTTCCATAAATTCTTTTTCAGTTTGGTCATTATTGCTGTATAGAAAAGCTAATGATTTTTGTAACTTGATTTGTATCATGCCACCTTGCTGTAGCTGTTTGTGGTGTGTAGGAGATTTTGGGTAGAGTTTTTTGGGTCTTTAAGGTATAGGATTATGTAATCTGTAAATAGGGATTTTTTGACAGTTTCTTTATTTGTACTTTTATTTCTTATTCTTGCCTAATTGCTCTGGCTAGGAATTCCAGGACTATGTTGAATAGGAGTGGGGATAAGGGGCACCTTTGTCTTATTCCTGTTTTAAGGAGACATGGTTTCAGTTTTTCACCACTAAGTATTATGTTGGCTATAGGTTTGTCATATATAGTCTTTAAAATGTTGAGATACTTTCCTTCTATTCCTAGTTTTCTTAGACTTTTATCATTAATTGGTGTTGGATCTTATCAAAGGCTTTTTCTGCATCTATTGAGATGATCAAGTGGTTTTTGTCTTTGCTTCAGTTAATGTGCTGTATTACATTTATAGATTTGCATATGTTGAACCACCTCTGCATCCCTGGGATGACGCCGACTTGGTGTGGTGAATGATCTTTCTGATATACTGTTGGATTCATCTTGCCATTATTTTATTGAGGATTTTTGCATCAATGTTCATTAAGGAGATTGGCCTATACTTCTCCATTTTGGAGGTGTCTTCATCTGGTTGTGGGATGAGTGTAAAACTGGCTTCATAAACTGAGTTAGGCAATGTTCCTTCCCTTTCTATTTCATGGAATAGTTTAAGGAGGGTTGTTATTAGTTCCTTTTTAAAGGTCTGATAGAATTCCACTGAGAATCCATCAGGTCCTGGACTTTTCTTTTTTGGAAGACTCTTTATTGCTGCTTCAATTTCATTTTGGGTTGTAGATCTATTCAGGTGATTTATATTCTCTTGGTTCAATTTTGGATGGTCATAAGTACCTAGAAATCTGTTCATTTCTTCAAGATTTTCAAATTTATTAGAATATAGCTTCTCAAAGTAGTCTCTGATGATTTCCTGCATTTCCATGGAGTTTGTTGTTATCTCCCCTTTTGCATTTCTCATTTTACTGACTTGGGTATTTTCTCTTCTCATTTTAATCAGGTTTGCCAGGCATCTGTCAATATTGTTTATTTTTTCAAAGAACCAGATTTTAGTTTTGTTGATTCTTTGTATGTTTTGTTTGTTTGTTTGTTTGTTTATATTTCATTAATTTTGGCCCTTATTTTTATTATTTCTCTCCTCCTGCTTGTTTTGGGATTTGCTTGTTCTTATTTTTCTAGGAGTTTGAGATGTATCATTAGGTCATTGATTTGAGATCTTTCTGTCTTTTTCATATACACACTCATGCTATCAACTTTCCTCTTAGGACTGCTTTTACTTGTCCCATAGGTTCTGGTAGGTTGTTTTTTCATTTTCATTAACTTCCAGAAAACTTTTAATTTCCTCTTTTATTTCATCAATGATCCAGTGATCATTGAGCAATGTGTTGTTCAGCTTCCAATTTTTTGCATGTTTTTTACTGTTGTTTTTGTTGCTGAGTTCCAGTTTTAATGCATTGTGATCAGATAGAATTCATGTTTCTATTTTCTTATATTTGCTGAGGCTTGCTTTGTACCCTAGGATATGATAAATTTTGGAGAAGTTTCCATGGGCTGCTGAGAAGAATATATATTGTGTGGAAGTGGGATGAAATATTCCGTAGACATCAGGTAAGCCCACTTCCCTCTTGTTCTTTGATTTTGCTGAAGAGAAAACATAAGAGATAATAAGAAAGGCATATCATTTTTGTTAGTTTGGGATAAAGATAGCTATACTGAGAAATTCCTAGCATTGCGTCTATGCACTTGGGTATTACAACCCATACTGATTCATCTCTACCAGACCTCTTCACTACTTCCTGTTTCCCATCCCATAGTGACCTCTGTCAGTTTAAGATTACTTTATTCATTCAGGTATAGTGTGCACTTCAGCCACATTCAAGTTTTAGGTTTCCTTCCCTTTCCCTATTCCTCCCATGTGTGTTCTCCCGATAGGTGTGTGGCCCATGTTCAGTAATATCACTGCAGTTGTTTTGGGTCTATAATGCACACATGAGAGAGGACATGTGATTTTTGGCCTTCTGAGCCTGGCTAACTTCACTTCAGATGATGTTCTCCGGTATGTATTCTTTCTTTTTCAATGGTATAATAGACACATCATTTTCAAAGACTATCTATAATCCTTTATCAGTTTGCCTGTACATGTACTTGCTGACTGAAATGATTTTGTGTCACTCTTCTTTCCTTTATTCTTCTTAAGGATCTTCTCATCTAAACTTGGAGGTAAAAGTGGTTGTTTTTCAGAACATGTTTGTTAGGCTTTCATATTGACATTTTTCTAAACATCCAGCTTTCTCTTAGAATGCAAGGCAGCCCCAATTATCACAATCACATTTTCATGAACAAAGTTAGTAATTGTCAAGTGTCATTTATGTAACACATTTCCATAATTAGAATATTTTAAAATAAAACACCTAACAGGAAGTAGTGAAGAGGTCTGATAGAGATGAACCAATGTAGGTTGCAATACACAAGTGCAAAGAAGCAACACTAAAAATCTCTCTGTTTAGCTATCTTTACCTCAAACTAGCAAAAATGCTATGTCTTTCTTATTATCTCTTATGTTTTCTCTTCAACAAAATCAGAGAAGAAGAAGGTGGAACAGTTTCTGTCTGGAAGCAGGAGTTTGGGGGGCGGTTGGGAGTGGGAGATGGCACAAACAATGTATACACAGGTAAGTAAATGTATAAATGATAAAATAAAAGGGAAAATATAAAATAAATTTTAAAAATCTAGATTATGTATGCAGCCACTTGAGTATATTTAAGAAGACACTACTTGTTCAACTAAAGACTGAAGATGAATCTACCTGTACTCCACATATTGAAATAACAAGACTAAGGACATAGTTTTCAGGTGTGCAAGTTGTTGCAAAGTCTAATTACATAAATGTGACGTGGGATATTAGCTAACATAAAATCCTTCACCATTTTTTTTTTTGTGGAACTGGTCCTTGAATTTAGGTTCTACACCTTGAGCCACTCTACCATCCCTTCTTTTGTAATGGGTTTCTTGAAATAGGGTCTTGGTATTATGCTTGGGCTGGCTTCGAACTGCAATCTTCCTGATCTCTGCCTCCTGACTAGCCAGGGTTGCAGGCATGAGCCACTGACGTCCAGTCCCTTCACTATTCCTACAGATTCTGAATTTGGAGACCTTGAGTGAAGTCTGAATTTTATATTTTGAGTAAATTACACAGATAATGTGCATGTGGATGATGTAAAATCATATCCTTTAAATATTTAATGCCTATAACATTGGCACTCTCCCTGAAGCTACAAATGCAGCATCATTTCAATAATATAAAGTCATAATCAAATAAGTATTTTTCTGTGGTGTTATACAGATAGTATTTTCTCTGATTCTCCCATACACATATGTGCAGATAAATGAAGGGCATGTTTCATTTACTATTTTATACAACCTTGAAATTCAGTGTCTGAACATTTTCAGGATGTCTTAGGTGATCTGTACATTCTTTTTATTACACTGTAGCATTATACTGTTCCTCAGTATTTTTGAAAGAAAATTAAAAACTGGAGACTAACTTCTAGGAATTCCTAGAATATTATTTCTCCTAGAATTAAGTTTAAATTTCAGAAATTCTCAGTGAACATATGGTACATAAAATCATGTCTACCCATGATGCCCATACTCTAATCTTAGAACTTGTAAATACTGTTACATTGCATAGCAAAAGGGATATTGAAGATGTGATTAAAATGAAGGGTTTTTTTTCCTTTTTTGTTGTGCTGGGTGGGAGTACACTGTGACATTTACACAAGTTCTTATAATATATCAAATATATCATATTTGAATTCACCCCTCTATTGTTCTCCTTTACCCCACCTCCACAGATTCCTGGAGTGCTTTCAGCAAGTATCATTTTTGCATTTACATTCATGTGTACACATTTTTTTCACAGAATTCACCCTCCCACCCTCTTTCCCCATCACCTCTCACCTCCCACTGGTGCCAGCCCTCCCTACGGGAAGGTCTTGTTTTGTCTTCCTGTTCTCAATTTTGTAGAAGATAAATGAGAAAAGAAAAGACAAAAGACATGACAATTTATCTTTCTTGATATAAAGGTAGCTACATGGGGAGTTCCCTTGTGATATTTCCATGTGTATATGTATTACAACCCCAATTGGCTGAGATGAGGAAAAACCATTAGTATATCCTTATGGGCCCAATCTAGTCAAAAATGGAAGAATGATGAAAGTGAATCAGAAAGATGAGATGGAAGAGGAGAATTCTGGGCACAAGGGGAACTCATTCCTTCATTTCTGCCTTCTTGATGGCAGTAAGTGGCCATGAACCATGGCCACTTCTAGAAGGTTGGAGTGACCCCAGGAGACAGTCATCAAGGAGTCAGCATTCAGTCCTACAACCACAGGTAACAGTCTCAACAACAATCTGGAAGAGCCTGGAGGTAGGACTTCGCCTAGAGCCTCTAGGAAAGCATGCAGACCTGCTGTCACATTGTAACTGGTGAGAGCTGAGTTTGACTCTGACAAACAAAACCTGGAGATTATAAGTGTGTATTGTTTAAGCCATGGAGTTTGTCTTAATTCTTCATGGCAGGAGTAGAAGCTAAATGCAGTAGAAAGAATTATATTCAAATATTAAAGTAATAAACATTATGATTTTATTCTGAATGAAATCTTTCGAACATACTTGACAATTTGATGCCAACCATTCAGATTCAATTTTTGTGACTTCCACATCATTATTCTATTCTTTTCTCTGTGTATTCATATAGCTCTTCATCAAATTGAAATTTGATAGTAGTGGGGTATATTAGGAAAACACCCTCATTCTTACATTTTGAAAACTTTATAGGAGAATATGTGAAGAGTTTACATAAAATATTTGTAAACAGTAAGCCAATGTTTAACTTGGGAAGGAGGGATATTTATGAAATAAATTATGTGGATCCAAAGCTTTGAAGACAATTTTAAATTAGTCAGCAGTGTGTATCAGTTCATCATCATTTTTATATTTTACTGGAAGTCAAGGTAGCTAACATGTTCTCTAAACAATTAAATTGTTCTTCAATATAATGTGCTATAAGATTTAAGCTTATTCATTTCAAGTAAAATACTTTAAAAATTGTGTTAAGTGAAGAGATTGATTTTTTTCTGTTTGTAGATGTTGAGCCATTCTCTTTCCATCAGTTAAATAGAGTTGGATGATTCATCAAGCTTTCTTTTTGTTCCTGCACACCCTGAATTTATGTTACAGAATGTCTTTCTTTTGTTGTACATAAATAACATTCTATTTGTGCTGTAACCAAACACAATCATGGTTGCTAATAGAGTCAAACTAGTACAATCAATAAATTAAAGGTAGACAATTTGAGAAGAGAAAAACATATTTTATTTTGAAATTCATACTATCTTTCCTGAAATCTAATGTGTATTACCCTAATATTTCAGTAAATAAAAAATCAGTCTTATATTACCTATAGTTATTAGTATATGCATACATGATTATGCCCTAAGTAAATGAGTTAATAGGCAAAAAAGTAGTGAATGATGAATACTTAAAATTGACTTTAATTTGTAACTTTCCCCCATCTTTTTAGATATTTTGAATCTAACTTTAGCAAAATACAAGATAAAGTTCTTTCATTCATGAACATTTATCTGACGCTTATTCTGATATCTATATATAGGGCAAGGTTGCTCACCATTACTATTTCTACCAACACAAAAAAGCAAGAAGCATGAGATAATCTCAGAAACATAGGGAAACTTCATTATTCATTGATGACATAATTACCCATGTAGAAAGTCCAAGGGTGCCTTTGGACAAAATTTAGAACTACTAAACAAATTTAGTAGTCTTTCTAAATACAAGTCATAATACAAAATTAAATCATATTTTATATTCTAACAGGAAAAAAATTTAAAATAGCAATGATGTTTATGATAGAATATATAAATATCAAATATTTCAGAATTTAGCAAAAGAGGTACAAATGTCTATTAAAAAACACAACATATTAATAAGATAAATTAAAGGTAACTTTGTGGAAGCAAAAATTTGTTCAAATATTGAAATAATAAACTTTTAAAGGTGTAGAAATTCCTCTAAATTAATACATACATTCAAATGATCTCAATTAAAATCCTAGGTCTTCTTTCAGTGATGAGGTCACAAATTTAAAAAAATTCAAAATACATATGGAAAAGTTTGTGCCTAAGAGTAGCCTTGACAATTTAGAAGAAGAACAAACAAACCAAAAACTGGAACATTTGAACTCCACTTCAGGACCCTAGTATTACTTAATTTGCAAGTTTGGCACAAAGACAGACTGCTTGATCAACAGAAAGAACCAGAGTCTAAAAGCACATTTTCCATTAGATGATTTATGACAAAGTGACAATTGAAGTGCCATGAGAACAGTGTAATAACTTTAATATTTAATGATGGATCAATTTCTTAAATGTATCTTGACCTTTAATTTTCAAGACACCTAAAAATACAAAAATTCCAGATGAGCTGCAGAACTAAGTTTTCTTCCAGTATTGACGTTATCAGAATATTTTGACATTGAAGTCAGTGTGTAATGGCATTTGATTTTAGCATTTTCCCCTAAAGAAAAAATAGAGTTAGAGATTTTCATGTGTATGTGTGCCATCCATGCATCTTATAAAATCTTTACCAGTTTTAATGAGTTGCATGTTTTCTTTTTTTTTTTTCCCTGTGGTTAGGAAAAGCTTTATATATTTGATGTTGGATAGGTGAATAGGCAAGCCACTACACATGCTTTGATGTTTAAAGCTCTTCACTCATTCTAATGGTGTAAGTGGATTTCAGAATCTCAAACAGCCTTACAATTTGTTAAAGTTAATGGAGTGACTGTAGTTTTTAATCAATGTTTAGAAACCAGTCGAAATGTACCAATTCTAATGAGTTGGACTCGTGATAGAACACAGCTTCTCGTTACTAAGAGAACAAGACTTAAGGGCACTAATAGTGAATGTTCTCCTGGTTTTGGAACAATACCTTGGAAAGATTAATTAAATACAGCAGAGGCATTAAAGTGCCTGCTAGTGTTTGGTCGGTACTGAGATTTCAGTAGTGGTGCATTTGTATGACTTGCTATAATGACAGCCTTAAAACAAGAGGATTTATTGGCATAAGATGAAGCTTCTGTAATCTTTTGTATTGTGCTATTTGGCTAGGAGAAATGCCACTGATTATTAAAATATAAACTTATTTGCACACTAAATTTATTTCATTTAATTTTTTTTAATTTGATTGTTTCATGTCAATTTATGAGACATCACCATTGTAAAACAGAACACAGCATTCTGTGTTTTGATCACTATGAAAACGAGGAAAAAAATCATTTATCCCAAATCCATTGTTGCTAGATTTCCATTTTTTTTTGTTTTCCTTATTCCAAATGCAGTCTATGTTCATTCTAGTGAAAAAAAAATAGAAAACACAGGTAAGCAAAAATGAGTTAATATGGAATCCCATCATTCAGACAAAACCATTGCTAATATCTTAATGTATTTTCAACACATAAAAAATAAGGAAGTTTCTGAAATTAATACTGAAGAGAGGTTGAGTTCTCCCTGGAACTGGGAAGTTTAAGTTTCTAAGCTAGACATATCAGGAAGCTCTGGAAAATTCTACTATAGGAAAACCCTGAGTAAGTCCAGTGAGCCTACACTAAGAATTGGTGCTTGGACTGTTGAAACCATACTCAAAGTTCATACAAATTCTTCTTTAAAAAGTTTCTGCCATTCTCTGGTATTGTTGAAAATAGAGACTTGTTTCTCATTTGGAAATGCTCCATTTTTCTATGAGGATAATATTTAATGTCAGATTCTTTTCCAAGAAGAGAGCAAACCATGCAGTGAATGAGAACCCAGGTATGGGCACCATTCCAGCTGACTGCAGTAGCTCCTTGAGCAGTACTGAGTTGATACCTTCTGAAGAGAAGGAGAGAGCACGGTCCTTTTTCCGGAGTGTAGGAAGAGCAGCAATGTTGGCAAAAGGGACTGTGCTCAAATATTTCAGTCCATGCACATGTGCCTGGAAATATATCCAAAGAGTACTGTTTGTGAAAGTCAGTATTGCTAAGATACAATTTACATGCAGTAAAATTCACCTTCCATAGTATGTAATTCTGTGAATTTTGACCACAAAACACAATCATGTAACCATCACCATAATTATTTTTCCCCCTTTTTATTGTTGTGCTGGGTGAGGGTATATTGTGGCCTTTGCAAAGGTTCTTAAAATGTATCAAATATATCATACTTTAATTCACCCCCTCCACTGGTCTCTTTCATACCCTCTCCCCTGATTCCTGGAACAGTTTGAACAGGTATCATTTTTGCATTTACATACATGTGTATACATAATTTGGACCATATTCATCCTCCTAACCCCCTTTACTGCCACCTAACCCCCACCAGTGCCAAACACCACCCCCGAACAGAACCTGCTGCCCTCCTGTTCCCCAATTTTGTAGAAGGAAAAACATAAAAGATAAAAAGAGAAATGTGGCATTTTTGCTATTTTGAGATGAAGATGGCTACAGAGGGAGTTTCTTTGCATTGTTTCCAAGCATGCATATATTACAACCCCAAATGGTTCATCTCTACCAGTCTTCTTAACTCCTCCCTAGTTCACTTCCCATGGTGGTGGTCCCAGCCAGTTTAATATTTCTTGATTTGTTCCTATACAGTGAGCACATCAAGCACATTCAAGTTTTTGTTTCCTTCCTTTATCCTATTCCTCCTGTGCATGGCCTCCCCTTAGTGTGACCTGTGTCCCATAATATTGCTGTATAAGTGTTAGGTCTGTAATCTGCATATGAGGGAGAATATGCTGCTTTTGGCATTCTGAGCCTGGTTAACTTCACTTAAGACGGTGTTCTACAGTTCAAACCATTTACCCATGAATGACAAAATTTCATTCTTTTTTGTGCCTGAGTAAAATTCCATTGTGTATAAATACCACATTTTCTTGTTCCATTCATCAGCATTGGGGCATCTTGGCTGTTTCAGTAGTTTAGCTATTATGAATAGCGCTGCAATAAACATGGGTCTACAGGTGCCTTTGTAGTAACCTGATTCAGATTCCTTTAGGTATATTCCTAGGAGCGGTATTGCTAGATCATATGGTAGGTCTATTTTCAGTTCTTTAAGGAGTCTCCATATTGTTTTCCATAGTGGCTTTACAGCTTACATTCCCACTAGAAGTATGTGAAGGTTCCTTTTCCCCACATCCTTACCAACAATTGTTGTTGGTGCTCTTAACGGTAACTATTATAACAGGAGTAAGGTGGAATCTTAATGTAGTTTTTTTTTTTTTTTGACTGTATTCCTTAATTGTTCGACTTTGTTTTTATTGTTTTATTTTTCATATGTGCATACAATGCTTGGGTCATTTCTCCCCCCTGCCCCCACCCCCTCCCTTACCACCCACTCTGCCCTCTTCCTCTGCCCCCCACCCCCTCAATACTCGGCAGAAACTATTTTGCCCTTATCTCTAATTTTGTTGAAGAGAGAGTATAAGCAATAATAGGAAGGAACAAGGGTTTTTGCTGGTTGAGGTAAGGATAGCTATACAAGGAGTTGACTCACATTAATTTCCTGTGCATGTGTGTTACCTTCTAGGTTAATTCTTTTTGATCTCACCTTTTCTCTAGTTCCTGGTCCCCTTCTCCTATTGGCCTCAGTTGCTTTTAAGGTATCTGCTTTAGTTTCCCTGCATTGAGGGCAACAAATGCTAGCTAATTTTTTAGGTGTCTTACCTATCCTCACCCCTCCCTTGTGTGCTAAAGCTTTTATCATGTGTTCAAAGTCCAATCCCCTTGTTGTGTGTGCCCTTGATCTAATGTCCGCATATGAGGGAGAACATACAATTGTGGTTTTGATTTGCATTTCCTTTATGTCCAGGAGTGATGAGTATTTTTTCATGTGTTTTTTAGCCATTTGGACTTCTTCCTTTGAAAAAGATCTGTTCAAATCATTTGCCCATTTCTTTACTGGGTCATTGAGTTTTGGGGGGTTTAATTTTTTTAGCTCCCTGTATATTTTGTTTATCAGTCCCTTGTCTGAAGTATAACTAGCAAAGATTTTCTTCCATTCTGTGGGTGGTCTCTGCAATTTAGAGATCATTTCTTTTGTTGTGCAGAAGCTTTTTAATTTCATGTAGTCCCATTTGTCAATCTTTTCTCTTAGTTGTTGATCCATCTGAGTTCTACTGAGGAAGTCTTTGCCTATATCTATTGCTTCCAGTGTATTCCTTGCTCTTTCCTGTACTATCTTCGAAGTTTCAAGTCTGCTATAAAGTTCCTTAATCCACATTGAGTTGATACTTGTACAGGGTAACAAACATGGATCTAGTTTCAGTTTTCTGCAGACAGGATATCCAGTTTTTCCAGCAACATTTGTTGAAGAGGCTGTCTTTTCTCCATCATATTTTTTGGCACCTTTGTCAAAAATTAGGTGTGTATAGCTTGTGCATTCATATCTAGTTCCTCTGTTCTGTCCCACTGGTATTCATATCTGTTTTTGTGCCAGTACCATGCTGTTCTTATTGTTATGGCTCTGTAGTATAGTTTGAAGTCAGGTATTGTGATACCTTCAGCATTGTTCATTTTTCTCAGTATTGCCTTGAATATTTGCAGACTTTTGTGTGTCCAAATGAATTTTGAGGTTGATTTTTCAATCTCTTTGATGAATGTCATTGGGATTTTGATGGGAATTAGCATTGAACATGTAGATTGCTTTTAGTAGTATAGGCATATTTATTATGTTGATTTTGCCAATTTATGAGCACAGGAGATGTTTTTACCATCTGTGGTCTTCTTTGATTTCTTTCTTCATGGTTTGTAGTTTTCCTTATGGAGGTCATTCACAGCCATTGTTGTTTATTTTAGGTATGTGATGTTTTGAAGCTATTGTTAATGGAATTGTTTTTCAATATTCCTTCCTAATCTGTTCATTGTTGGTGTACAGAAAGGTGACTAATGTTTTTAAGTTGATTTCTGTCCTGCTACTTGCTGAAACTGTTGATGGTGTCTAGGAGTTTTGGGGTGGAGGTTTTCAGGTCTTTCATGTATAAGATCCTGTTATCTGAGAATAGGAATAGTTTGACTACTTCTTTGCCTATTTGTATTCCTTCTATTTCTTCTTCCTGCCTTATAAGGAGCAATACATCAAGAGGAAATAACAACTATCAACTTATATGCACCTAATGTCAGTGCACCTAGCTTTGTTAAGATTAGAATAAAGGACTTAAGATCACATAGAGACCCCAACACAGTGGTAGTGGGAGATTTACTACCCCTCTATCACCAATAGATAGGTCATCCAGACAAAAATCAACAATGAAATCCTAGAACAAATTGATACCATAGATGAATGGGCCTGACAGATATCTACAGAATGTTCTACACTGCAATGCACAGTTTATAGTCTTCTCTGCAGCCCATGGAAAAATTTCCAAAATAGATCATATCTTAGGGCACAAAACAAGTCTCAACAAATATAAGAAAATTGAAATAACCCCCTACATTCTATCTGATTACATCACAGTAAAAGTAGAACACAACAAAAAATGTAGCAGCAGAAAATACGCAAACAATTGGAGGTTAAACACTATATTGCTCAATGATCAGTGGGACATGGAAGGAATAAGGTAAGAAACCAAAAAATTCTTGGAATTTAATGAAAATGAAAACAAAACCTATTAGAACCTATGGGACACAGCAAGGCAGTCTTAGGAGGAAAGTTTACAGCCATGATTGCATATATTAAAAACACAGAAAGCTCTCAAATAAACTACATAATGCTACATCTCAAACTCCTAGAAAAACAAGAACAAACTAAACTGAAAACAAGCAGGAGATAAATAATAAAAATAATGACCAAAATCAATGAAATAGAGATAAAAAGAACAGACAAAGAATCAATGAAAGAAAAGCTCATTCTTTGATTAAAAAAACAAGATTTACAAACCCCTGGCAAGTCTGACTAAAATGAGGAGGGAAAAGGACAAAATTAGTAAAATGAAAAGTGAAAATGGGCAGATAACAACCAACACCAAGGAAATCCAAGAAATCATCAGGGGCTACTTTGAATACCTGTACTGAAATAAATTGGAAAATCTAGAAAAAATGGACAAATTTCTAGGTACATATGACCATCCCAAACTGAACCAACAGGATATTAATAATCTAAACATATCTATATCATGCAATGAAATTGAAGCAGTAATAAAGAGTTTCCCCCAAAAAAAGTTCAGAACCTGACCGATTCTATGCTGAATTCCACTAGACCTTTAAAGAACTAATACTAACACTCCTTAAACTTTTCCATGAAATATAAAGGGAAAGACCACTGCTTAACCCAGTCTATGAACACTGTACTAAACTCATCCCAAAACTGAACAAGGACACATTCAAAAAAGAGAACTACAAGCCAAATCTCCTTAATGAACACAGAAGCAAATATCCTCAACAAAATAATGGCAAGCCGATTATAACAACATATTGGAAAGTTCCTACACCATGACCAAATCATCTTCACCCCAGGGATGCAGGAATGGTTCAACATATACAAATCAATAAATGTAATAAGCACATTAACAGAAGCAAAGACAGAAACCATTCTATTATCTCAATAGATTCAGAAAAAGCCTTTGATATAATTCAACACCATTTCATGATAAAAGCTCTGATGAAACTGGTAATGGAAGGAATGTACCTCAAAATAATAAATGGTATATAGGACAAACCTATAGCCAACATCATACTTAATGGTGAAAAACAGAAATCATGTCTTCTAAAGTCAGAAACAAGACAAGGATTCTCACTCTTCCCACTCCTAGTCAACATATCTTGGAATACCATCACCATAATTAATATGATGTTTTCATCACCTCCCCATTTCATTCTTTCATCATTCAAGACAATGCTTTTCTCCCACCCCAGTCATGGTTAGTTGCTTATCTGACATTTCTCATAGCATCGTCCCTCTAGTGTCTGGTCTTTCCTTGAATGTAATACATCTTTTCACATCTTTATTTGGATTAGTGGTCTGCTTAGTTTTATTATGAAGTGATATTCCAGGATGTACCAGTTGTTTATGAATTACCCAGTCAAAGGACATTTACTTGCTTCCATATTTTGGTGATCATGAATAAAGTGATTTTAAATATTCACTTACAGGTTTTGGGGTAGTCACCAATCCTTAGACAAACATCTAGGTGTGAAGTGTTAAGTGGTATGATAAGTATATGATTAACTGTGAGATTGTTTTCCTAAAAGACTGCATCATTTTGCATTTCATTCAGCAAGATGAAGAAAGCCTTTCTCTACATTTTCACCAACACTAGACATTAGCAGGATTTGTTTTAATCTTCAAATTTTTAATCCTTCTTGTAGCTGATTATGGTTTAGTTACATTTTCATAATGGGAATTCATGATCTTAATTATAATCTGTATCCTTTCCTTGGTGAAATGCTTCTTCAAATCATTTGTCCAGTTTTTAAAATTGTGTTTTCTTTTCTTGTGATTCAGTTTGAGTATTCTTTCTGTATTTTGAACATTATTTATCAGCTTTTTAAAATATTTTCTTGTGTACTTTTCTTGTCTGTTCATTTTCTTAACAGTGTTTTGAAAAGAAAAACATTTTAATTTCTGCCTAACCCAAGACAAAAGATTTCCTCCTACGTTTTGTACTAAAAGCTTTTTATCATTGAGTCTGCTATTGATTGCAAGTTAATATCTGGCTGTGGTGAGAATACCATTTGAGGTTTATTATTTTGCATATGAATTTTCAATTACCCCAACATTATTTCATTACAATTTTAGAATTTTCTATTGAATTGTCTCTGCACATCTTTCAAAATCAATTAGCCCTGCATATGTGAGTTTATTTATGGACTTTTTCTTCTCTCCCATTGGTCAACATATCTATCCTTTTGCCAATATTATGCTATCTAAGCTATCATGTCTTCATAATAAGTCTTGAAAACAGGAGATGTAAAAAGTCCTTTGCAAGCTTATTTTAGCTATTATATTTATTTAATTTGCTTTATAATTTTTTATGTCAGCTTATATACTCCTACCCATTCCCTGCTGGAACTTTGCTTGGAATGTATCAGATTTTCACAACAATTCAGGTAGAATTGACTTCTTAGCAGTAAACTGTCATACAATCTATGAACATTTGTGGGGGATTAATCTTAGCTGTCAATGTGACTAGATTGACAGATGCCCAGAAAATTGCTAAAGCACACTTCTGGGTGTATCTGTGATGGCGTTTCCAGTGACAACTGGAACACATTGCAGTGGACTGAGGGGGAAAGAGTCCCTGAATTCACTATCCATTAGTCTCAGAATTTAAATGGAACCAAAACTCAGAAGGGGGAAAAAGTTTGCATACATGCATATATTTGGTTCTTCTTCAGCAAGTGCATTTTTTGCTGCTGCCATCACCCATGAATATCAAACCTCAGATTCTTCAGTTTTAAAACTTACTTTTTAAAATTCACTGTATTTTAAGAGTGTTAAGATATAGTTTTTGCTCATAATTTAATCTGTCTTGATGAATGTTCCATGTGAGCCTGAGATGATTGTATCTTTTGCTGTTATTGTATAGAATATTCTATAAATAACCATTAAATTAAAGTGCTCTTCAGTCAATCTATGTCTTTATGTTCAACATGTTTTATGCATCAGGTAATGTTTTAGTCTGTTTTGAATTGCTTTAACAGAAGTTCTGAAGCTGGATAACTCATAAAGAATAGAGGTTTATTCGAGCTTATGTTTCTTGAGGCTGGGAAGTCTGTGAGCATGGTACTGACTGGCATCTGTTCAGCACTAACAGTGGGCTTTTTATACTTCTTCCTTGGTGGGACATAGCCAACTGGAAACCAAATGTTATAGCTTTCACACTAAATGTTATATATGACTGTAGACTATGTAAAAATGACAGAGAATATTCTTAAGTGGGCTGATTATAGATATCAATAGCATTCAGGTATCAATAAGTTGATTATTTAAGTGGCTGATCACTACGTAAACATGTCATGAAAGTTGCTTATACTCTTAAACTCAACCTACCATGTCAAAACATAGACAAACATTTTGCTTTAGAAAAATTGTATGACCTTACTTACAATGGATGTCTTATGTATCAGTAAATTTTGTGAACTATCTTATAACATAAGAAACAAATACTTTTATAGAGCCAGTACCAAAATTAGGTGTTTTTCACACATCATAATCAAAAATGTTCATATGAATTGTGTTTCCAAAATATATTCCCTCAGTATCTTATTGTAAAAATGATATATTTTATTAAATTGAAAAATTCATCTGCACTATATAATTTTACTTGGGGGATTTTGAATAACTTGAACATCTATTTGCAAATTAATTTTTTTTGCAGTACTGGATTGAACTCAAACCCTTGCGCTTGCTAAACAACTGCTCTATCACTTGACTCACAGCACCAGCCAGATTTTTCAAATTATTATTTGATAGTAGAGCAATTCTTATTATTTGTTTGTCTTAAAAATATCTCTTATCTTTTTCAACTCATTTGATAGGAGAGTACATTTTAGAGACATTCTTTCAAGTTCAAAGTTAAATGTACGCTGGAAGTGCACTGAATTCACAAAGTAAAGGTGAATTGTTGCTTTTATAGTATTGGAACTTCCATTCTATTTTTTTTTTAGTACATAGTTTCTGCCTCCATCTACTTCATTCATACTTGGTTTGCTTTCTTGACCAAGTAAGCCTCTCATAGTCATTAAGTAAATATTTCATTAGGCTGACACTCAAAGCAACTTCATTTTATTTATTTTGTGACTATGCCCAAAAACTTCTCCAAAAGTGATACATTTATAATCACACTTAGAATACAAACTCCTTGTGATTTTTTTCCCATTATGAGAAGCTATTACTGTTTTTTTCTTTCTCATCTTATATGTTCTATGTGGTAGTTCTGTTTTGTCCTTATTGTCACATTTTGACTGCTTCCTCTTCCTCCTTATCATCCACTTTTTTGGATTTGAAAACCATCAATAGTGATCTGTCAATCTTATTTTCCTGGTTTTCCTTCTGTATGAGTATCTCAATTCTCAGTTCTTACATTCTTTTCTCCTGTGGATTTTAGACAAAAGTCTCTCTAAGTATTTACTATGTACTTTTTTTCTAAAGGATTTATCTGTTTCCTGCTGTGCTCTTTCTGATTGTATTTCTCTTTCAAGGCACATAGTCAATTTTCCTGGAATTCAGAAATTGTTTCAAATGTTAAAACAATTTCTAATTCTCTTAACTCTGGACAAATTTCCTAATCTCCCTCCATAATTTTTCTTCTTCTCATTCACACTGCAACTTGGAAGATCATCGCTCATGAACATTTAAATTTTATTTTATTTGCTACATTTATATAAAAAAACACATTAGGCACAAATATTTTGCTTAGGAATATTATACCTTATTTTGTTGGAAAAAAAAAACCTTGCTTTCAGTCACTTTTACGTACTATATTGTAAAAAAAACATTGAATTTTGTTTGTGCACAATGTTAACCATTATATTTCTTTGGATACATTTGAAATTGTTCTCCATTAAGGGAAAACTAGAGATGACACCTAGTGATTTTTAAACTCAAAATATAGGAAAAGGTTGTGGCATTAAATAATATCACCACATGAATTAATTTAAATCAAAACCACTCCACAAACTTGTTTTATTTTCCCCCCACTGTAATGGGATAGATAAATATCAGGTCAAAATATGAATGCCCTCCTAGTATCAAGTTGTAAAAATTGTATATTTTGTGCATTAAATTACAACATTGTTTTCATTACACAGTATAGTTTTTCATGGACTTGAATCTACTTCTAGGCTCTTCATTAGTATGTCAGTTTGTGCTGCACTTCTTTTTACAGTCCTAGATTTCATAATATATTTCACAGTTTCCTCTGCTCATGTGATTTCAGGGCAACAGCAGTTGAGTCTGATGCCAGTGTCCTCCTGCAAGCCAGCTTCTGCAACTTCATTCTGCACTTTGTTTTTTTCTTTTTTGCCTGAAGTCAACAAAAGCACTGTAACCAGAACAAAGAAGTAGCTTGAAAATTTGGAAAATTGAGGCTCCAAGAGGCAACAATCAATTATTAAATGTGGTGGAAATTACTGAATAAATTGCTTTTTATCATACCAAAGTGAAAATGTTAAGGTGCGTCCTTCCTTAGTCTTCAGAAGATCCCCCATGGCAGTGGCCATGTTAATAACATGTGTGATAATCTTTTCCTATTTCCCTATCTTATTCACCCTATTCTCTCCTCCTGTTCCTAAAACTGCCTCCCAAATAATCTGCTTAGAACTAAATCCTTGTTTCAGGCTCTATTTTAGGGTAAAAACAAAAATAATTTCATTGGCATGGAAGTTGCTCCCAAGAGAAACAATCCTTTGGGGTGGGATTCCTCATCTGGATTTTTCAGAGGCTGTATGATAAAATGAACTACTTATTGGGACTTCCACACATGGTATAAAGTCGGCTGTGTCGTAGCATCATTAATGCTTTAACTTCTCCTTGTGTTGAATCAAGAAGAGGTATAGATAGTAAAACTTATTACATAAGTTCTGGCTTATGTAACAGCTCATGACTAGTGTGAAGGTGATAGTAATTATTAGCATTCTAGAACTGAATTACCTGCCTTACAAATTGTGAAAGCCAAGAATGTTATGCAGCCAAGAGCTATCAATTCAGGATACACTGTGAAACCTGAAAGTCTTCATGGAAGTATTTAGAGATAAGACACACTGGCAGATGAAAAATAAACTGTGATAAAAGCCTAGGCCTAGGATTTAATTATGAATAAATGTTCAATTCCAAAAAGTCTCCTTCACTAGAATCAAGGACCTAATTGAAATGAGAAGGAGCCTGAGAGTTGGGATGGATTCCAAACAGTAAATTAATCTGAGAAGATTGAAACCTGATATTTATCGTTAAAATGCTCTGAAAGCACTATCAGACCCTTCCGCAGTGCTACACCTGACAGGGCCTTTAGTTGCCTGGGGACTAAAATGTCTGCCTCATAAGACAGTGCTTGTTTCCTCAAGATTCATGCCTGGCTATCATTTTTACTTCTAAATCAATAGCTGGAGTCAGGTTTATGGTACCTTCATGCAGAAAATATAGCTCTTGATACAAAAAGAAGTAACTATTTACTGATGTATTTGTAGAATTTAGCTCACATATCCTAGCACTCACTCAGATTACAGATGTCCTAGTAGAATCTTAGTAAACTATACTGTGCTATTGGGTAGAGAGAAGGAAGTGGAGTGCATTAGAAAGCCAGAAAGGGAAGAATATTGCATAGAAACCCATTTTCATGACTTGTAATTCAATATTTTGGGAAGGTTAGAAGGAAAAAGTCTTAATATCCAATATGGGACTGAAAACAGTGTGCTTATATAAGGCCCCAGCATCTGTGAGAAGATCAGTGGTGGCTGTATTCTGCAGACCAGGATTTCCCTGAAGCAGATGTTAGAGAACTGGGCTCCCTAAATTCAGTGACAGTGAGAAAACTCAATGAGCAGAATCTAACAATGGTACTTCCTGTCAGAATCTGAATACATAATTACTGTCCTGGTCAGCAAGATTAGACTGACAATGCATGTGGCCTTCTGGAATTGTGGTGTTGCCTACAGGTGATGTGGATGAGTAGCTGAATTAGATATTCCTTACATTGTGTAATGTGATGAAATTAAATGCTGCAAAAGGAGGAGTTATGCTATCTAGTAAATTGGAAAATTGTGAGTCCCTGCCTAGTTCTTAGGTAAATGGTCCATTGATTATGACTTGGCTAGTTCTTTCTGACAAAGGACACTGAAATGCCTTTATAAATTTAAACAATAAATGCTCCTAAAAATCTTACCTAGCTTTTTGGCTGTGTACATTGCTCATCTTGGCTGTTCCATGGGGAAAAGAAATTCTAGACTTTTTGAAAGTAGTTCATACAGATAGAATGTGGCCCCAAATGCCAGCATGACCATGACATTAGAAAAGAGGCTTATAGGACTCATGTGCATGGAGACCTGGCTCAAATCTGTCTCACAGTGGACATTCTGTCATTATTGCTGTGGACCTCATGTACATAATTGGTATGGAAGTACTTAGCAGATGGCATGGTTCTTAAATTAATTTCTTTTCCTGTAGAGACAGAACTGTCATCACAGACAAAGCCATAAAGAAGCCCCAGAGACTACCCTCCCAACTGTAGCCATGATGATAAATCACACCACTTCCTCACTCCAGGTGGCATTCTAAATAGTGACATTCTCAAAGATAGATTGTTCCCACCATGTACATATGTGGCCCCTGACACAATGAAGTGGATTTTGGCAAAAGACTGTGCACTGCTATAATCTTAACCCAGGGGTTACTCCAGTGGCAACTGTGGTGCCAGATTCATCTGTCTTTAATCAGATCAGTACAGCTTTTGGCACTGGACATACATGCTGATGCAGCATATGCATTCCTTTCAAATATCTTCAACAAAGTCCAATAAACAGCTATTTTCTTTTATTTGGAAAGTACAGCAGAACTCTGAATTCCTCCACTTCTTGTCACAGAGTAGTCCACAGAAACTGTGATTACCTTGACGTTTTCAAGAAGGTTTGAAATAGACCTAATTTTACCTGTTGAACTGGAGCATTCTGGATGTCCAGGAAGGAAAATTTCTGGTGCTGGTATTTGAAGGTTTATTTATTAGGCTCCTTTTAAAAACATTAGAAAGTTACCAGTTGCAAACTGCTGCCAGGGTGTAATCACAGCCAGTTCAGTGCAGAACAGTTAACAGAAAAGGAACAGGAGGTAATTCACATGCCAACTGGAAGCAGACAGGAAGGAGTCAGTGCCTTTTTCCCCTGGAGCCTTATGGTTTCCATTTAGCAGACCTGTTGACAGTGACTAACAATGAGCAAACTGGCAATAAAGAAACATGGATTTCTGAGTCCCAGTACATTTTACAAGAGAAGACTTGGAATTGGAAGATAAATGGCTTGATATGAGATCTGGCCTCACTGGTAGCCAACTTACTGGTGTACAATTTATAGGCTATCTCTGCTTTATGCCCAATGTTCTTGTGTCTTATTTTGATTTCTCAGGGTCAAACAACTACCTATACCCAAGGTCTTCTTAAGATTCTATATAAAAGATAGAATCCACACTAAGGAAATAAAGTGTTCACATGAATGGATCATTCACATTAATAAAAATCACAATAAAATGTGATTTTTATCACAATTTATTGTGATAAATGTGAAAATATCATTGTCCTTCTCTTAAATCCAAAGAAGTATGCCTTAAATTAATAGTAATCATTTAGCTCACTTCAGCTCTAGTGTGCTACAATTG
Organism: Castor canadensis; assembly: GCF_047511655.1. Classification (NCBI taxonomy): domain Eukaryota; kingdom Metazoa; phylum Chordata; class Mammalia; order Rodentia; family Castoridae; genus Castor; species Castor canadensis. The sequence goes on from NC_133389.1 coordinate 10,252,242, forward strand.
ATTTATTGAAATACAGTCTTACATGATGTTTAAATGTATTCCTTATTAATATTATTAAGTTGATCAGTGATTTTGCCATTTTAGTATGTATTGAAATAGTGCCATACATTAACCTTATATTTTTGAGTCAAACCCTAACTCTGAGCTCAGCAAGCCATGAGAGCAAAGCAGAAAACATTTTGTGAAATGCCTTTTACATATTATTCATTCTACTATAAAGAACTTATAAAAATTTTCTGTTTAAAGAAGAGCTCGAAAAGGAGCTCAAAGAGGTAACTATGAAAGAGTTCATACAAACCAACTCAAAGAATATCAAGACAACATAAATAAAAAAACTTGAGAAGGCACAAAATCCACTAAATGAACTTAGAGAGAACATCAGCAAACTCCAAAATGAAACTAAGGAGATTATAAGAAAAAACAGATGTATGAAATAAAAAAGACAGCACAAGATATGAAAGAAGCATTTACAAACATAAGGAAAATCTCAGTAAAAGAATCAAACAGGAATCCTGGAAATAAAAGTCTCCTTAAATCAAATAAAGAGCACAGTTGAAAGCCACTTCAGCACACTAGAAAAGTGGAAAACAGAATTTCATGGCTCAAGGACAAAATAGATACTAAAGAAAAATAAGAATTTTAGACAAAAGACTCAAGAGCTATAAATGAAATACATAAGAACTCAGTGATTTCATCAAAAGACCAAACCTGTGAATCATGGGCATCAAAGAAGGAGAAGAGATGCAAATCAAAGGTATACATAACATATTCAACAAAGAATTGCAGAAAATTTCTCAAATCTGAAGAAAGAAATGCCCATTCAGGTACAGGAAGCTTCCAGGACACCAAACAGACATGACCAAAATAGAAAATTTCAATGGCATATTATCATTAAAACAACTAGCAAAGAGAATAAGGAAAGAATATTGAAAGCTGTAAGAGAGAACAATCAAATATAATATAAAGGTAAACCCATTAAAATAACAGGAAATTTCTTAACAGAAACTTTAAAAGCAAGAAGGCCAAGGAGTGAGGTATTTTGAGCACTGGAATAAAACAATTTCAGTCTTAGGATACTCTACCAGTAAAGCTATCATTCAAAACTGATGTAGGAATAAAAGTCTTCCATGATAAATAGAAACTAAAACAATGTATCACCACCAAACCACCACAACAGAAGATTCTGAAAGGAATCCTCCACACAGAAGATGAAAACTAACCAACATAACCACCAAAGAATGGGAAATATTAAATCTCAAGAAAAGAACAGATAAATAATCAGAGAGTAGCTTTAAATCAGTTGTACACATGCAAATCCTTAAGCAACAAAAACAATTAAATAATAGGAATCATCACATACCTGTAAATATTAATACTGAATGTTAATGAATTCAACTCCCCCATCAAAAGACACCATTTGGCAAAATGGATTAAAAAGGAAGACCCAACAACCTATTACTTACAAGAAACCCACATTATGGACAGAAACAAACATTGTCATAGGGAGAAAGAGTTGAAAAAGCTTTACCAAGCTAATGCTCCCCCCCTCAAACAGGCAGAAGTCATAATACATATATAAGATAAATTGGACTTCAAACCTACATTAGTTGGAAGAGACAAAGAAGGTCACTTTATACTAATGAAAGGTGCAATACATCAAGAGGAAATAACAATTATTAACACATATGTGCTCAATGTTGGTGCACCCATAAGCATACACTAATGGACTTAAAAACACAGATAGATGCCAATAAAGTTGTAGTGGAAGACTTTAGTACTCTTCCATCACCAAAAGATAGGTCATCCAGACAAAAATTCAACAAAGAAATCTTAAATTGAATGACACAATAGACCTAATGGACCTGAAAGACTTCTACAGAGTATTTCATCCTGCAACAGGCACAATCCACATTGCTCCCAGAAGCCATGGAACTTTCTCCAAAATAGACCACATCCTAGTACACAAAGCAACTTTCAATCAATATAAGAAAATTGAAATAACCCCCTGCATAATGTATGATGATATTGCAATAATACTCAAACCCAACAAGAAAAGGAGCAGCAGAAAATACTCAAACAACACAATGCTTAATGATCAGTGAATCATAAGAGATGAAATTAAAAAGTTCCTTGAAGTTAATGAAAATGAAAATAAAACCTCTCAGAACCTATGAGACACAGTAAAAGCAATCTTAAGAGGAAAATTTACAGCCATAAATGCATACATTACGAACAGTAAGATCTCAAATAAATGACCCAATGCTACATTTCAAACTCCTAGAAAAACAAGACAAGCTAAACCCCAAACAAGCAAAAGAAGTGAAAAAATAAAAACAAGGACAGATCATAACAATAAAAACAGCATGTTACTGGCATTGAAACAGACAGTACAACAGAATAGAAAACCCAGATATGAATCCATGTAGTTATACCTACCTGATTTTTGACAATGGCACCAAAAAACATATGATAAAGAAAAGACAGCCTCTTCAACAAATGTTGCTGGGAAAACTGTATATTTTCCTGCAGAAAACTAAAACTAGGTCTATGACTTTCATCCTGTATAAGTGTTAACTCAACATGGATTAAGGACCTTAATATAAGACCTTAGACTTTAAATCTAGTCCAGGAAAGCAGAGCACACACTGGAAGCAACAGGCATAGGCAATGACTTCCTCAGTAGAACTCAAATGGCTCAGCAACTAAGAGAAAGGATTGATAAATGGGGCTACATGATATTTAAAAGTTTCTGTACAACAAAACAAATGGTTTCTAAATTGAAGTGTTTGTAGAATGGGAGAAAATCTTTGTCAGCTATACATCAGACAAAGGATTGATAACCAGAATACACAGGGAACTCAAAAAACTAAACACACACAAAAAACAATGACCCAATGAAGAAATGAGCAAATGAACTGAACAGATCCTTTTTGAAGAAGGACATCCAAGTGACTAAAAAACTCATGAAAAAATGCTCACCATTTCTAGCCATGAGGGAAATGCAAATCCAAACCACATTGATTCCACCTCACTCCTGACAGAAGAGCTACCATCAAGAACACAAACAACAACAAATATTGATCAGGATGTGGGAAAAAATGAACCCTCCTACACTACTGGTGGGAATCTAAATTAGGAAAACTACTATGGAATTCAGTATGGAGGCTCCTCAAAATCTAAAAATAGAACTGCCATATGACCCAGCAATACCACTCTTAGGGCTATACCTGAGGGAATTTGAGTCAGATTACAAGAAAGGCACCTGTACACCCATGTTTATTGCAGCACTATCCACGACAGCTAAGGTATAGAAACAGTCAAGATGCCCCACTATTGACAAATGGATTAAGAAAATGTGGTTTTTATGTACATTAGAATTCAGTCACAAAGAAGAATGAAATTTTGTCATTCACAGGTAAATGCATTGAACTGTAGAACACCACCTTAAATGAAATCAGCCAGGCTCAGAAGGCCCAAAAGCACCATGTTCTCTCTCATATGTGTGATATAAACCTCATACAAATGCAGCAATATTATGAAAAACTGGTCACAGGAAGGGTAGGTCACAACACGAGAGGAATAGTGTAAAAGAAGATGAATGTAGTTGATTTAGCTGTATATGAAAATGAATATAGAATTCTTAAGCTGGCTGAAACCCCCCATTAGAAAGAGACTATAGTAGAATGAAGAAAAATAGAGGAGACAGGAGAGTGGAGGAGGGGATGAATTTAACTATGATATATCTGATACATTCTATGAACTTTTGAAATGCCAAATATACCCCCACCCAGCATAAAAAAGTGTAATTAAAAGAAAAAGTATTTATAAGTAATATAGTTAATCTATATCTATGTTTAATATTAAGATTGCATACTCCTCTATGATGTTGCAAAATTCTAAATGGACTATTAACCCTCATGGAATTGTTTTTAATTTTTGTATATCTTGAACCACAAAGCAACAAAAAAACAAAACAAACATTAAAACAAGAAAGCAAAAATATACATGTTGCAGTTTAAAAATAAAGATATATTTAATAAATGAATCAAATCTACCTTATGTATAAATGAAATTTCATTTGAGGAAAAATTCAACAGGAAGCAGTTGTGTGGCTGAATTAATAACCTTCATATTTTTTGCACATTATCATCAACTCCTGAAAAGTTGCTTGCTCTGTTTTACTTAATAATTTATTCACACACATAATCAATCTAGCCAACAAATTTTGTTTAATATTTATCTCATGTATATATTCTTACAAAAATGTCAGCTATTTTTAATTTAAGTGAATACCATATATACAAAATAAGTATGTGCACACGAAATTATGGTTGTTTCTTTCTTTCATTAATTATAACAACTCCAACTTCTTTGCCATGTATATGTTCAATCTCTTGTTATTTCCAATAAATAATATTACATATATAACTTACTCTTCCAGATAGATGAATTGATGTCTTTCAACTAATGATGACAAAAAATAATGCTGCAATAAATTTATTAAAACAATATATTTAAGGAAAAACAGAAGAAATGTTAGTCACACAACTCAAGAGCTGTGAAAGGAATATGCAAGAACTCACTGACTCCATTAAAAGACCAAACATGAGACTCCTGGATATTGAAGAAGGAGAAGTCCAACCAAAAGGCATTTGTAATATATTCAATAAAATAATAACAAAAAGTTTCCCAAATCTTGAGAAAGTTATGCCCATTCAGGTACAGCGAGCCTCCATGACACCAAACAGACTTGACAAAAATAGAGCCTCCTCATGGCATATTGTCATAAAACAATGAGCACAGAGAATAGAGAAAGAATACTAAAAGTGGGAAGAGAGTAAAAAATATATATATATAAAGGTACACCCATCAAAATCACAGCAGATTTCTTAACAGAAACCTTAAAAGCAAGAAGGGCAGGGAGTGAGACATTTTGGGCATTGAATGAAAATAACATCAACTCTAGGATATTCTACCCAGCTAAATTATCATTCCAAATAAATGGAGCAATAAAAATATTCCATAATAAGCAGAAACAAAACCACAACAGGATGGGTAGTATCAAACCACAGGAGAAGAAAAGACAAGGAATCAGAAAGTAGCATTGATTCAGCTGAACACAATCAAGCCCTTAAACAACAAAAACGTCTAAGTGACAAGAATCACCACATACCTATCAATACTAACACTGCATGTCAATGGACTCAGCTCCCCCATCAAAAGACAGTGTTTGGCAAACTGGATTAAAAAGGAAGATCCAACAATCTGTTGTTTACAGGAGACCCATCTCATCAATACAAACAAGCACTGACTTAGGGTGAAAGGCTGGAAAAAGATTTACCTAGCCAATGGCTCCCCAAAACAGGCAGGAGTAGCAATGCTTTTATCAGACAAAGTAGACTTCAAATTTGCATTGAGCAAATAAGATGAAGGATACTTCATACTAATAAAGAGGAGAATACACCAAAAGGAAGTAACAATAATCAACCTATATGCACCCAATGTCAGTGCATCCAATTTCATCAAGCATACTCTAAAGGACTTAAAAACACATATGGACTCCAACACAGTGGTAGTAGGGGACTTTAATACCCCCTATCACCAATAGATAGGTCATCCAAACAAAAAAATCAATAAAGAAATTCTTGAACTAAATCACACCATATATCAAATAGATATGATGTCTAAAGAACATTTCATCCAACATTTGCACGATATACATTCTTCTCAGCAGCATATGGAACTTTCTCCAAAATTTATTACATCTTAGGGCACAAAGCAAGCCTCAGCAACTAAAGAAAACAGAAATGATTCCCTACCCCAAAACTCCTAGACACCATAAACAGTTTCAGCAATGTAGCAGGATACAAAATCAAATTACAAAAATCAGTAGCCTTTCTATAAACCAACAATGAACAAATTGAGAAATAATATAGGAAAACAATTCTATTTACTACAGCCTCAAAAAAAATCAAATACCTAGGAGTAAACTTAACAAAGTATGTGAATGACCTCTACAAGGAGAACCACAAACATCTGAAGAAAGAGATGGAAGAAGACTGCAGAAGATGTAAAGATCTCCCATGCTCATGGATTGGTAGAATCAACATGCAGGTATCACAATATCAGACTTTAAACCACGTTACAGAGCCATAATAGTAAACACAGCATGGTACCGGCACAAAAACAGACATGAAGACCAGTGGAACAGAATAGAGGACCTGGATATGAATCCACACAGCTATGCCCACCTTATTTTTGACAAAGGCACCAAAAACATATGATGGAGAAAAGACAGTTTCTTCAACAAATGGTGCTGGGAAAGTGTCTAACTGTCTGCAGATAATTATGTAGCTCAATACTGGTATTAAAATAAGCCTGTTTTAACCATATATTTTATACGTACATACATATGTTATAAATTCAGTGACCTGTACATCATCTCAAAGTATTATGGAAAAGGGTTTTTCCCATTTCCCTGAGATCTAGAGATGTTTCTCCATTTCCCAACGAGCTTACATTAAGAAAAGCCAAATGTGAGATTTATTCATTTGTATCCATTTATTTATTTATTTATTATGAAGTACAGAAATGTTTGGGTGATGGTCCAAACAATGTATACACATATGAATAAATGAATAAATAATTAAAAAGTAAAAAAAATATATTTTTTATAATTTTCTTTGAGATATATAGGTTGGAGTGGTTCTTGACTGTACATAGTCTGAACTAGTCATATTAAAATATGAATTCCTACTTAATAGTTCTTCTTCATCAACGTTTTGTTTCTTTAATTGTCATCAGCCAATTTTCAAATAATTTTGAGTGATACGTTCACGCCTCACCTGAATAAGAATATTTTAGCATTATTGCATTTCATGTACACCCATTTCTATTTCCTTCATGTATTTAATCCTACCCATAGTCACATCATTTCAGAAACAGTACAGGAAATATACTTTAAGTAAATACTCCTACTGGCCTCAGAAGTTTCAGTAACCAGAAACCAAAGTTGATCTAATAAAATCACATGTAATTCTTCCTTATTCTAAATCAAATGTAAATTCATAAGCCACAGAATTTAAACATAATTACTTAATCTTTGTATATTTATGTTCTTTAGTTAGTATTTCTTTTATTTAAATATGAATAACAAAAAATAAATATTATGACTTTTAATGAGCAAAATCAGGAGATAATATTAAAAAAACTTATAATTCAGTTGTCTTAAGAGTTGATGAAGACTTGAAAGCATCTCACTATTACATGACTGTGTAAATACCAAAAACATCATTAATAAGTTATTACACATATATTTATAGTTTTTTATTTACATTCTGCTTTTCCAAAATATATGACCTTTTCCCAGATTAATTAGTAATAATTTCATCATGCCATATATAAAACACTATGATCACTTTATTATGATTCACCTAATAAATTTCGTATTCATCTGAGAGCATAGCACAAGAAGTAGACCACTTGTGCAGCAAGTATAAGGCCCATGTTTCAGTTCTTTGTACTTCATAAAATAAATAAATAAATAAATGGATACAAATGGATAAATCTCACATTTGGTTTTTTTTTAATGTAAGCTCTTTGGGAAATGGAGAAACATCTCTAGATCTCAGGGAAATGGGAAAAACCCTTTTCCATAATAGTTTGAGATGATGTACAGGTCACTGAATTTACAACATGTGTATGTACATATAAAGTGTATGGTTAAAATAGGCTTACTTTAATACAAGTAATGAGTTGCATAATTATATTAATACAAGTAGATAAAAATGAACCCTAAATCTCTTGAATATAGGTTTCAGCTATAACTCATTCACTAAACACTAAGTTTTATGTTAGATGTGGAATAGGAAGTAAATTTAAGGCAGTTCACCTGTTTGCAGTGACTGAGGATAAAGCACATTGGTGTAATAAGCTGAAGTGTGTAAGTGTACAGAAAATACAGAGTACTGAACCAATTTTTAATTTTTTATTCTGAAGAACATTAATTCCTGAGCGATACTAATAAGTATACTTTTATGAGTGATATCTGTAATTAAAAGTCCTAGAGGCACTAGACAAAGACTTTATCACTTTACTTGAAATAATTACCTGTGGGATATATAGATGCCTGATATTACATGATTTCTTGAAACAGAGAAGATGGAATGTTAGAGGAAGAGAAATTAAAGAAGCCTGATTCAGCAAATGAGTTGGAGGAGAGGCCTGGCTTGATGGGGAAGGATGGCTTTCATTCTTTGATAAACTCTCCTACCTTGATTTACTTCAGAAGAGTTTACTGAAGGCCTGTGTGTTATGAGAATTTGATTTGAAAGAATAACTAAAAGCAAAATACTATAACACAGTCCTTATAATTGCAAGGTGAATTTGAGAAGTTGGAAAAAATTAGGAGAGAAAGTATAGTCACAGTTTTTGAATTATCAATAAAATGGAGACAAAAAATATAATTTTATAGTTGGTAGAGATAATATTTCAATCATCCTAATTTGCAGATAAGAAAATTATATTAATTTTTGTTTTAGTTTTCTTTAAGTGTGCATAGAACTAATCTTATTTCATTGATTAGACTTTATAAAACTTTAATCAGACCAAATGCAATCATTTTCATTTTCATTTTACTTGTATTAAGTTTATTTTATCTATTGATACAACAAAGTGCTAAAAATGTGTGTGTATGTGTGTTTATATATACATATAAATATGTATAGATATAATTTTATAGCATTGGGTATCAGAAATCCTAAATTGAAGGTTTCTGTAACGTGTGACATTTCTGCTGGCTCCAGAGAGAAGTCTTGTCCTATCGTTTCCCAAATCTAGAGTCTGCCATGGCCCATTTTCCATATTCAAAACTTCAAACCAGTCTGTAGCATCTCCATTTTCTCTCTCTCTCTCTCTCTCTCTGAACTTTCAGCCGCCCCATTATAAGTACCCTTGTGATTACATTGGACCATCCAAATAGTACATCATATTTTCCACATGTCAAGATAATCCCATACATATAAGTAACTAACTCAACCGAGATTCCAATAACTGTGTGGTGGATTTTTTTGGTGGTCATTATTCAGTTTATACTGCCTACAGTTGTTAGTTAGGGTACTGGATAATTAACTTCTATTACTATTTTTATGTCACTGGAGTTTGAACTTAGGACCTCATGCTTGCTGGCAAGTGTTCTTATCGTTTGAGCCATTCCACCAGACCTCAAGTTAACTTTTTATTAAACGCATATTTACTGCTCCATTAGAAATCAAAACTCTACTTGATATAATAAGACCTCCGAGAAAAAGTGGTGTGGGGGATTATCTAGTGATAAATATTTATGATCCTATTATGTATAGAAATACTGGCTTTTGTTGAAAAATGTTTGCAAATTGTATTTCGGTTGATTCATCTGTGTTTGATAATTCATGAATAGTTATTGAATGGTGGATAGTTTGGTATGGTAAAAAGATGTTATGATATTACTACAAGGAAAATACAACAAAAGTTCAACCTTTGGTTACTCCTCAGGCTTCATGGAAGAACAACTGAACTGATCCCTCCACTTTTAGCTTTAAGCAGTACAACATAATAATGCTTGATTATAGACAACAAAAAATGGTCCACAGTGGTTCATTAAAATTTAAAGAACAATGTTCTTCCAATCTGATTCGTGGTACGACCAGGGTTTCTATAAAGTGCCCACATGATCTGACCAGTTTTTAACTTTATCTTGCTCCAGTGGCCATTTTCCAGGCAGCAAGTCTGGTAGGGTCTGATCTCCTATTCACTCACTTTATTTATTTATTTATCATCTGCCTGATTATTATAATTCCAATACCTGAGAAAAATGCTCAAAAATGTTGAATGTTGAGTTTAATTATATATTATTTTCTAGTATTTACATAAGTATACTTACCATGATTAAAATGCTTTAAAATCTTAACTCATCCAATTTGCAAAACAGCATGCTGTCATTTCCATTGTGTTGGTGAGAAAGCAGGCAAAATGTCATTAAGATACAAAATGGTGAAAGGTAAATATGAAATGCTCTTAACTCCTTAATTTGATTTTGTACCTATTTATAATATAATTATTATTAAATCAATAATAATCAATCTAGTGTTTCTCAAATTCTTCTAGGCATTTTTACAGTGCTTTTGGGAAGCTAGACTATTTGACATATTTAGAGTGATAAATCTTGAGATGTTTTGCATTTGGCTCACTAATTGTAATTTATATTTCATAAGATGACATCAAAAAGATAAATTTATCTTCCATAGCATTATGTTTCTTTTTAATTGATAGCAGTTGATTTAGTGTCTTTGACCTTCAAAACAGTATTTTATACTAGGCTGATTGGCTTTAGCGGATGGAAGGAGTTCTCTGAATTTTCAGTCATCTGCTGCTTCTATTTTAATTGTATCCTCTGTTGGCTTAGTTTTCTGTCATGAGACAATTTTATAAAATGCCTAAACATAAACATCCAAACATGTAAAATGGAATTCTACCACAAATTAATGTAATGAAATTCTCCAGGTAGAAAACTGTTACATTTGAAAGTTACAAAATAGAATATGTGTTTCTTTTTCACAGGTAATGTGAGAAAAACAAACAAAACAAAGCAAAATGAAGAATAACAACAAAATTAAGAGATGCCTTTAATGGTGACTGTTATTGGTGTCTTCATAGTTATCTCCTTGCATTCCTTTTGCCAAGGATTAGAAATGCCAGTGTCTGGGGATTTGAGAAGAGACAACTGAATGTGTCAGTTTGCAGATGCAATAGAAATTAGTGATCATTGTGTCAAAATGTAGAAAAAAAACCAGAGCTCAACTTTGGCAAATTATTGTATTAATGAAATAACAATCCAGAAATATTGATCAAGGGTTATAAATTTTCAACTATGACAAATGAATAAATTCTAGGAGTTTGCAGTTCAACTTAGCACTTATTATTAACAATAAAGAATTGTGCACTATAAAATACATTAAGAATGTAAATCTCATCTTTAAAATTTTTACCACAAAAAGCTACAACAAAAACACACAATAACACAGATTCCCAAACTCTTAAAAATATACGTATTTAATAAATATATGTAATTTAATATATGCATTTTGTAGATTAGTGATATCTCAATTAAACTTATAATAAAGGTCCAAGATTATCATAACTTCTCATTTTCAAAGAAAGCTTGCAATCAAGTTATTGATGAGAAAAAGCTTGCAAAACTAAGAGATACCCTTTGACAAATGTGAATACTAATTAAACTTAAAAAACTTAATTAAAAATAAGAAACCTGTAGGGTGGAAAGATCTTGGTAATGTTATATTAAATATAACAGTATTTTTAAAAACATAGTTTGTTTCATATTTTAATAAGCTCATATAAATTACATTTATGTTATATACTCAGATAAAATTAAGCAATGGTATTTTGTCATGCCTTTCTAACAGAATAAAAAGAAATAACTGTATGAATATCATTACTTCATATTAATTCATATTATAAATTTTGCAATACATCTTGAGGTCTTTTTCCAATTTTCACAAACACTTCAGATTTTAATGAGATTGATATTGAGCTAAATCATTCACTTTTAAAAGTACACACTGCAGCATTCTCATTGATTCTCTCTTCTTCATTTTTAGTTGCAAAACACTGATCCTAATTTTCAATGTGTTTCAAAGACATCGCGATTGTAGATAAAGATGTTTGCTTGATGTACATCAATAAATATTAAACTATGTTCAAATGGTAAATGTGGTTGATGGTAAACATTTGTGAATATTTTTATAACACTATAATATTGATTTTCCAAACCACCTTATAATTGTATTAATCAGTTAATAAATATTGAGCATCTGATTAAAATTATTTATTATTTTTAATGGCATTGGTCAGTATTGCAGTATGCTAAAATACATTTACTCTATTTTCTTCCATGCTTTTCTTTATACCAATAAAACTAGAAAAGTGACTGAAAAGAAAAATGAGATAATATGAGAAAACCTAAACCCATCTGTAATCATAAATATGAACAGATTAATTTCTCCCATCAAGAACAGATTTGATACAAATCTAAAGTCATGTCAGTAGACTTCCACATAGCTTTGTTTAAAATTTAGCTATTATTCATATTCAAAATTGTTAGTAAACTAATGATAGAATAAAGCCTCATAGATTTACATAAAAATCTAACAAAAATGTGCTATAAACACATAAGTGATCATCATATCTTAAAAGCCCATTAATCTCAAAATTTGTGACTTACCAATAAAAAAATTCTCTCTCTCAGCACATTTGTGGGGATGTCCTCCCCATGTGTGAGGTCAGATGGACAGCCACACAGTCACAATTCTTAAGAAGTACCATTATTCTTGTGTTTGTAGCCAATGTCACTGAAAAAGAAATAAAATTATTAATATTCATGAGGAAGAGCTGTCTACTGGGTATACAAATCATTCATCAACTAGCAAATCATTCATGTGCATTCACTCATAAAACAAGCTATTAAAACTGAAAAGAGATTTCATGAGAATGCTGTATAGAAACTCAACATTCAACCACTATAAATATCATTGAGTAGAAAATGTGTAATAAAAATATTATGCATACATACTTATGAATTATAATCAAAATATAAAATATAAATGATATAACTTAGTTTCTCCCCTCTAGATTTGTCTCTAATTGTAGTGTAGCTCCAAGAAAAATTTTGAGAGACTATTTCATGGAATTGAAATTGAATATTCATAAGTGAGAGTAAAGTCACAGAAATAGCCAACTATGTTTTTGAATTAACATACTTTAATTAACAAAGTCATAGTAATTAAACACAACAATATTGAAACTGGAATTAATAAGTGATCAATGTTTTAATTAGTCATAAATTCAATTATATAAGGATATTAGTATCTTGAATTTTGACATATGAGAAAATTTCATTTCAAGTTGTTAAGGTGAAGAAAAAAAATCCTAAATAATTGTTTACACATTAAAAACTAAATTAAGCTCTTTAACACCATAAAAAAATCAAAGATTTCAAGAAACACAGTCATAAAAATAAAGTCAATGCTAACATTAAGAGAATCAAGAATATTATACACTTAGTGTATGGGGCAGTTTTACAAACAGGTGACAAAGAAAAACCCAGAAAGGAGATGCAAAACCTGTCCCATCAAAACTGTAAAAAAAAATCCCATACAATAAGTTGAAAGTAAAATGACAAACTAGGAGAAAATATTTATCTCATTAAATATATTTATATCAGTAAATATTTACTTACAGTATCCAAACAATATCTATGTGTATAAAAGCAACTTCTAAAATCATAGAAATAAAAATATGCAAAAAAGTAAGTCAGCAATCTAGAGAAGAAAATATAAATATCAAATATGCCTGAGGAAAAAAGCTCAATCTCAGTCATCACTGAAAAAAAAATTACAAGATAATTAGAAAACATTTTCCAATAAAATTAGCAGAAATTCAAATCAAATTCTCATATGTACAACTTGTAACACATTGAACACTGTCATATAATATAGATGTGAGTAGAATTTTGTCCATTTTGGCACATTTTATCTTACACACCAGCAATATGTCCTGTTGTGCACTCAAGATCTCTTGGATGTTTGATCAAGTGCTCTTTTTAGTGATTCCATTACAGAATGTTAAACCACTATAGAACATTTACACTAAATAATCTGTTTTAAAGGTGAAAATATTTAAATTAATGAAATAGCTCAATGTACCTCTCATACAAGCTTGAAGTAATAAATTATTAAATAGGAAAAATAAGTTACAAAATGATACATATAAGTATTATTACATTTAATTTAAAAGAAATAAACACAATACTAACTTTGTCACAAACACACTCACAGATAGAAGTTGACAATATTGATTAACTCTGTCCATTGGTCGAGCAATGGTGCTTCATAAGCAGACTTTAGCTTTTTTAGTTAGCTTTTACTTAAGAATGTTCAAAGAGGCACAATTAAGTTTGAATAAAACATTGTGTTTAATACTTAAGAATTACTTTATTATTAATTTGTGTTTAAAATTAACTGTAGGTTAATTGCACTTAGCGCTAGATACATTAATTTACATGTGGGTTCCTCCATGGTTATCAATAACGTTTGACTTTAAACAAATAAATCCCATTCTTTGATAAGTTCTTACTTGTTTATTTTATGACATATTTCAAAAGTTCAGGAAGAAATAAGATACTTACATAGCTTCAAATATTAATTAAATTATTTATTAATCAGTAAGGGAAAACAGTAACTCTATGGTAGAGGAACCTGGCTGACCCCACCTTAATCTCCCAATGACCAACATTAACATCAATCTGTCAATATCATCATTAGCAACACATTGGCTTCATGTTCCACCAGATAGTATGTGTTCAAAAGTGCACACTAGCTTTGTGGTATTCTTTTCCCAAATCTATAAACTGAGTGTGATAGTAATAATGTATCACACAAATTCTGAGTTTAAATAAAAAAGCAGAAATATATCTTTGTGAAACACCTGGACAGAACCCTTAACTACTTGACAGTATTTTCCAAGTGTCAAAGTCATGAAAGACAGGGGAATACCGAGGAACCCATCAGAATGAAAGAAACTAAGTAAAAATGATGAATGTGTATCCTGGAACACAACACAGAGAAGGAAGTGGATCCTGGTGAAATCCTCCTAAAGTCTGTTTAATAGTAAATGTACCATTAGTGCTGATTTTTAAAACAGATTTAATCATGATGTCATGGTTTTATAAGTAATTATAAGGCAATATGAAGGAAGGATATACAGAAACCATTTTTGTTACTTATTTTTGCTCTTCCGTATAGCTAAGATTATTTCTAAATAAAAGTAAAATCAATTTATAGCATTCTTTAAGTCGTTGTTAAGGAATTTCCTTCATATAAACAATTGAGCTTTCAATTGAACATAGAGTAGGGTTGGAGCATGTTTTTCACTTGAATCTTAAGAAAAATCTTAGTTAATGAAATTTGCTTTATTAGGAATAAAGCCCTAAAAGTCGGAAGAACCGTGAAGATGTCAAGGTTTCATGCTGCTGGTTCCTTCAGCTTTGTCTTTTGCGCATTTCAAAATCATTCTAGTAGACTTGCTAGTCACAACTGCATGGGTTGGTGGGGGACAAACAATTTTTACTTAAACTCTAGAACGCCTTAAAGCACACTTTAGCATACAACAAGAAAAGAAATGATCTTTGAATCTGTTCACTGGAGTTCAAGAATAGCTTTACACACTGGTGCACATAATTTAATGTTAACTTCCTGCCAGACAACAATGCTTCCTCTGCTTTATCGGCTCTTGTATAACTCATTGGAACAGATGGAAAATGTGGCCAGATGCTCATTACATTTCTTTCCAACTCTACACATCTTAGCTGCATCCAATTTGTGGCAAATACATTTTTTTTGTCAAAATTTCTACTGAATGTTTTACATTCATCTAAAGCTGTAGCTGTTATACTTAATTAGGTTGCACTTTTATTGGAAGAGCTGGAGCTTAAAATCAATTTATTCTG
This sequence comes from Castor canadensis, assembly GCF_047511655.1. Classification (NCBI taxonomy): domain Eukaryota; kingdom Metazoa; phylum Chordata; class Mammalia; order Rodentia; family Castoridae; genus Castor; species Castor canadensis. The sequence continues at coordinate 10,267,801 of NC_133389.1, forward strand.
CTCATTTAAACCTTGACCTCCTTTGCTTATAAAGCCAAAGGCAAAAAATTCTGTATTTTATTTGATAATTTTGTAGTTGTCATGTTACATAATAGCAATATGAATTATGACCCACAATGCAAAATGTACTTATAATTCATTACAGTTAATCAAGTCTGCATGGCAATAGAAGATTTTTTTTACTAATCCTATCTTTTTCTTAACTAAGACAAAAAGGAGAAAAATTGAGGGGATGAACCAATTTGGGTTATAATGCATATATACTTAGAAATGTCATAAGGAAACACCCTGTACAGCTATGTTAAGTAAACAAAAATGCCTTTCTTTATGTTTCTTTTTTACAAAATCAGAAAACAGGGGGAAAGAACAGGTCCTGTCTGCAGGGTTGGTACCAATTGGAGGGGGGCGGATGTGGGGGAAAGGTATAAGAGAGTGAATATGGTGGAAATACTGTTTACACATGTATTCAGATGCAAAAATGAGACCTGTTGAAACTATTCCTGGAATTGGGAAAGGGAGAATAAAGAAGAATGATGGAGGTAGTGAACTCAACTATGATATATTGTAAGAACTTTTGTAAATGTCACAATGTACCCTCAGTACAACAATAATAAAAAAAGAAAAATGAAAAATATGACTTAAGAATCCAAGAGTAATTATATTTCTTACTACTGATGAGCCATGGCTGGCTAAATGCTTAACATAAAGTTGGAAGAAAATCTGTCATGGGAGAAGTTATTGGTGGCATTTAAGGGTTTCACAGGTGTTCTGTTGACATTGAACTTCTGACAGCTTCAACACCATAACTCTAATAATCATAGGACTGAGAGGAAAGTACCTCCTCCAGGCTCCAGGAGTTACTGGTGAGGTATTGGCCTCTTTCCACTCCCACTACCCCATAGTTTTTGTTTCACCACCATAATTAACCTAAGAGATCCTTCTAACATCTGAATGTACCCTACATTCCATGGAGCTTTAGGCTCCTCTGTTATCTCTTGTCCACACAGGCTTTCATCCTTTTATTGCTCCCAACATGGGAGACTTTCCCAAATATCCCTAAATCCACAGACATTCCAAGCAGTCTTCAGGAACCATGTTCAGTGGTGAGCAAGATCCCTTGAAGCTCAGTCACTCCTTTGCTTTCCTCATCCTCTTTTCTTGACTGCTGTCATCTTCATGGGAACAGCTATTTCCATCAACATCTCCATTGGTGCTATTTTCTTTGGCACAATTCAAATTTCAGACACCTCCAGAAAGTAAACGTTTTCCCTGCTCTTAGTCCCAATTTAATTTTAGTTTCTTCTCTCTTTCCTAAAAATCTGCACTTTTTCTGAAGCTCATGCCTTGTGTTCTATGGCTTCCTTAATTTTCTAATATTTCACAACCAAATATTTCACAATGCTTGTGTCATTTCATTAAAAATATCCATAATCTGGATATATCTCATTGTTATTTTTCACTTGAAATTGTGACAGGCAAAATAAAACAGCTTCCCAATTGGTTTCTGTACTCATTGCCTTGATCAGCACAGTTTATTTCCTTGACAGGATTCACAGGAAATAGCCTCATGGTTCTCAACAGGTGTGACTCAGGGAACACTTGGCAATGTCTGAAGACATTTTTCTGCTTTTCCAAACTCTAGGTCTGGGTGTTATAGGCACATAGTAGATAATGGCCAGAGATGCTGCTTAGCATTCTGATAAAACGCAGGCCAGTTGCCCACACCAAAAGTCATCTGCTTAGAATGTCCATAGTGCCAAGGTAGAGAAGCACTGATCCAGATTAATTATTCCAAACTTTTTTCCCTCAAAAATATCCAACGACTCCTCATTTTTTTAGTGTACATTCAAACTAAAATGCCTTAATGATCATATGCTCCTCATCATCTTACTTTGGTTGAGGTGGATCTTCCTTCAGCTCTCTCTCTGAGTAATTCAGGCCTTTTTTCAACCGTTCCCTTCTCAGAGAACAGTCCTCATTCTGCCCAGCATCATTTGTTCTCCCCATCATTTAGTAACTGTGCCCAAAACTAGAATATAATTTTTATGAAGAGAAAGTGTACTCAGTTTTATTTGTACCTCTATATTTTGAAAAAGTGACTAATTAGCAAATAATATTTAGCTTAATAATTCAGATAGAAAAAGTCAAATTGTCTAACTTGTCATTATGTTCAGGAAATATAAGATAGTCAGACATTAAGTAATATAGAAACTTTTAAAACTGATATCATTCCAGGTAAATATGTGTAAGGGTACAATGCTTATGTACTCATAAGAACCAGAGTTAGCTCTGGGTTGAAATATCAAAGGAAGATACTCTTGAAGAATCACAATATTTTAGGAGAGGTTATTTTAGAGAATTATCTATTCAAATAATTTCGTTTTTGAAAGGAAGTAATTTGGGATAAATATTTGGACAAATTTCTGACACTGATTAAATTTAGTTCCACTATGAACCACCACAATAATTTATCCCCATCAGAGACTCTTTTATTCAGAGTATAAATGCTAGTGCTGGTGGAATGGCTCAAGTGGTAGAGTGCCTATGTAAAAGCAGAAATACCACGAACAAAGGAAAGACTGTTGCTGGGTGTCTAATTTACCCCTGACTCAAATGTGCCCTTTTCCTAGTACTTGTTCTGCTTTAGCCGGACACCTTTCCCATGTTCTCTTAACACTTGGTATGGCCACTGACTCAATGATTATCAGTGTGGGGAAATAGAAAAGATTTTGATAATTTGGAATTACTACTGAAAAGGACATTGGTATTTTTCTTCCATTTTTATCTCCCTTCTAGTTGGCATGTGAACATATTGTTTGCATTGTACCAGCTATCTTGGACTTGTCCATCGCCTCTAATTTTCTCCTTTCTACCTCAGTCCCCATATGTGGTAATTTCAATTGGTTTAAAAACTCTATGTTCACAGAAAATCAAGAGTATCTTTAGATTGTACTTGAAGTAATAAATGAATGTACTGTTTGAGGTGATTGCAAAAGAATTAGAGGCAATTCTAACAGATTTGTTGAATTAGAAAAGAGGGGAGAATGGAGAAGACAAATATGCTGATATTTTTAAGTCTTGAAAAACAAGGAATAACAGCATCAAAAATAAAAGGAGAAAGCTGATGTAAGAATTTATGTACATTAATAAGCCTCAATCCTGTTTGCATGATTTCACCTTCAGATATAAAACAATTGTGGATTACAGTAATTTTTGGTAAATGCATGAAATTGGGTGAAGTGTATATAGTTCTTCAATAAAATTTTCTAATATTATTACAGTCTGAAGGTAACATTTGATGCAATAAATCACAAATGAATGAATTGTAACTGCTAAAAGTAAGAAAGGGGATTTTCCAATTTAAACTACTTAGGTGTATTGTCACTATTCCATTGTATACTATGTAGTCTTAAAATTGACCTAAGTCTATTGCAGAACTTGGGTAATAATATTTGACTGAAAATGGCCTCAGCTGTACCCTGGCTTGATGTGGACACAAATTTTAACCTAAGAGTATGGCTTTGTAACCAAGCAACTGAGTCTCACCCAATTATAGCATTTAAACTTTGGCCAATCATAGACAATCAGCTGATCAGACCATGTCTATAAGGCAAATTCCAACTTCAGCCAATCAGATTGCTTCCTCTATGACACTTGCTTTTCTCTGGCTCTCTGTATAACCTACACAAGTGGTGATGATCTGAAGGTGCTTGGTTTATAATATTGCCAAGTTCTAGAATCATGTTCATTCTCCACATTACAGATTGTAGATTTATTCATACAATCATTCAACATTTTCTGAGTGATATATCATTGGAGTTACAAAACAGGCTGTGATTGACTTTGGGGATACAATCCTATACAAAGTCCCAGTCATTCATCTGAAGATACTCACTTTTGTGAAATCCATGAAATGACAATCCAAGACAAATATTTTGAAATAAATGGTCAGTTATTATTACCAAAACAATAATTAACAGAATATAAAACAGAATTATGCAAAATTTACAGTTATATCATTTGAGCCTAGCACTTATTTATTTTCTCTAATTTTATAATTGTCAGAATAATTGCCTGGTTCTTTGATGAGATCTATGGGTGATGAAAAATATAAACCACTTGCCTCTGTCTTATATTTTTCTTTAAGTTTGGTAAGATTTGACCACAATTTAATACTATATAATATTACTTCCATAATCACAGGATATTTTTTGGGGAGTGAAATTTTCAAGTGGGATGTGAATGGTGAGTGAGAATTAAGGACCACTATTGGTTGCTGGGAATGGTGGGAGTTAAGCATGGGCTGGAGCTGCTGAAGTGAATAGGGAAACTTCATAGTTTGCTTTGATTTGTGTGTAAAATATATAGACGTGAATCAAAGAAGAATCTAGTATCGATTAGAGAGCAGAGGATCATGGGGGAAATTATATGCCAGTCACTGAAGGCCTAAACATGTTTTCCATCAGAAAAGTTATTTTAAAAATATTGTTCTTTGGAAAAGTAATCTAGCTACATGTTGTTAAACACATTAGTTTTGGAAGTGGGATAAGCAGGTAGTTTTGGAAGTGGGATAAGCTTTACTCAACAAATCTTGGCAGGAGGTTAAATACAAAAGATACATTAATATTTAATTTATAGACAGCAGGTGCATGGTGTAGCTGACATTTTCCTACTTTTAACAACAGTTTGACCAGAACTCAGTTACTCAGTTTTTCTTTTGCTATGCATGTTTAACAGTTAGGGGAGGAGACCAACTTCCTGCTAACTCATATATAGCTCCATGCCTTTGCAATTTAAAAAAATTTTACTATATATTTTCTCTTCATCTTATCAAAAGCAAGGTTTTAATTAGTAAATTGCAGTGAATAGCCTCTCTGTGTACACTGTTTCTCTGTACTCTATATATAAACTGTGAAATAAACTTTCCCATGACTGGCAGGATTTTCCAGATGCATAGCCCATGTTTGTCAACTTTAAACCACTGCATTTCCAAGAAGCTAGTCAGAGCGAACCACAGTGGAAATTCATGTCTTGTCTGTAGTCTTGATGCTTTTTTGTTTCTTACACTTTGTACTTGGAGTGCTGCCAACATTGCTGCAGCCCTCAGCTTCCTGTTACCAAAACTTGCCTCTTGGCCTTATTTTCTCATAAGATTTTGTCTCTCAAGATGTATGCCTTGCTGCTACTCAACATTTTCCTCTTCTCGACTGTGACATTGCACTGCTCTCCCTCTACTTTCTGACCCTTGGCATGACAAGTCTCCTATGAAAATTGATTGAGAGCTCCCAAGAGTTTCTTCAGTCTTGAAATACTCTCTTTTTCTTATTTTGCTCTGTATACTCAGCTATCAGCTTTTTTTCACAATAATTCAGGAAACTTGACATTGGTTCAGCCTGGCTTTCAAATACATGATGTTGCTAATGATGACTACACAGAGGAATCATTGTTTCAATTGTAGTGTCAACAGATATAGGTGGTACATCTTCAAGCTCATCCTGGGCACTGCAAATGCTAACGGTAATACTGGGAAATTATTAACATGCAATCAGATACCTCAAGGACCATGTTAAGTGATTCAAAAGTTCAAATTTTAAGTAAAAATCCTTGAAAATATATTTGTGAAGTTGTTTCTTCTATTGTATGTTAGGGTACTTTATGTGATCCAAGAAAAGGGATAAAGCCAAAGCAAACAGGTAGGAATTAGGCATGGCCCATCACAGTAAGGATCTCAGCTCTTACAGAGAAACACATTGTGTAGGAATAACATACCTTTATCAGGATTTTATTCTGTGTATTTTGTCTTATATGAGATAAGTAATATTTATATATAAGCTATCATTAGATTTTTTGTGTATTAAGGTAAAGCAACAAATTTTCATTTTACATTTTCAGCTCTACTTTGTATAGCAGTCATAGTATGTCTTACAATACTGCAGATGATTTTGGCACCTGAGGAGTAAATTTCTTCTGAAGGGTCCTTCTTTGGTCATATGTTATGTCAAGAATAACTTGTTAAAACTATATGTGTAGAAGTGTTCAACAACTGTTTAGTGAGAGTTTATGATATGCTATGTGTCAATGGCCTATGGAAAGGAAATACCATTTGTATTAAAATCATTTAAAACAAATGCTGGCAGCAGATATGTAATCACATAAATACCCTGGGTGAAAGTCTAACTGCTCTACATTTTGGAAATCCATTTTAAATTATTTAACCTTTTTTTCCCCCAAGTTTCATGACATTTTAAGACACACACACACACACACACACACACACACACATGCATACACACACAAATATTTGATTACTGGAAGAAATGACAGTTTTCACCAATCAAATAAATTTGAAAGCATTAAATATATTTCTGTAATATCTTTAAGCTATTAATATTTTAATATACTAATAAAATTCCAAGAGAGAGAGATGAAAAGCAGAAGCTTCCAGTTTTTTAAACCAGAGGATATTCCCTGAGAATTATTTTCCTCAGAAGAGTGGCTGTTCAGAGTTGCAGGGTGCTGTGAATGGTCTCCAGTAGGGCTGTAGATCTCAGAACGGTAAGCAGGACAATAGGCAGGAGTTTCTGTTTTGGTGGAATTATTCTTAGAGAAAGTTACTTCTTTGTAAGAATAATCATGTTTTGTTTGTGGTACTAGGATTTGACCTTGGGGCAAGTAGACACTTTACCACTTGAGTCATACCCCACCCTAGGTGGGATAACAAGCATGCCCAGTTTGTCTGTTGAGATGGGGATTTCACTAACTTTTTGGCTTTGCCTGTCTGGAACTGTGGTCCTCCTGATCTCCACTTTCTGAGTATCTTAGATTACAGGCTGAGCCATCTTGCTTGGCTAGTGAATAATCGTCATGAAATAAAATAAAAACCGAATCTTTATTCACTAAATGTTTGTCATAGTTCTAAAAACTTTGTGTGAACTCGTTTGATTCTTTTAACTTGTGTGAGGTAGGAATGAGATTATGTTTATTTCATATATAAGGCATCTGAGACACAAAGCTCAAGATTCAAACCCAAGTTCTCATGCTCTGACCTTCTCTGGTGAAACTATAAGTCATACTGCCTTGTAGAATACATTCTAGTTTGCTGAGAAAATGGTAGGGAAGTGTTTCTGGTATTTAATGAAAAGCATTATTATTATTGTCATAAGAAGAAATATGCATGCTTATTAGGATTGGTTGGTGGTCAACTGAAGATAACTACCATGATGAGGAATCCTAGACTAGCAGAAACTTTATCACTTTGTAGAAACTAGCTGGACCTGATTGTAGCATCTTCATTGTAACTATCATGATTATCCCTGAGTAACTCTGGTCCATTTTCTCTGAATAAATTCCTAGCATAATAAAGAGAGACCAAGCCATTACAGTGGTGGCTTTTCTACTGAAACTATGTATTTGATGTTATCTGGAGATGAACTAGGTACATTTCAGATTTAAATAAAGCCACTTTTGTCTCTACCACTATAAAAGCTTCACCCACTCATGTAGATTGGGGGACTCCAGTGTTCATGTTGGCAAACTTGACCTTGCTTCTGTCTGTGAATCCCAAATAAGATTCCAGTCTGTGTAATCCTAGATCTGTCTGCCTCTTCAGCTTTACAGAAACTTTCCCCTCAGCGAACTACCTTACACTGGACTTTCTAAGAACATATGTTCTTATCTAAAAAATGTCAACAAATCACATTTCAAGACTGAAAGGCTAATACAATATTTCCTCATTCAGGATTTGGGCCCTTTTACAGTAGCTTACTCTGTTACACCTACGGTATGGTACTCAGTTGCAAGGTTTAATTGAGTTTTGGGTGCTCCAGCCATCACATCTTTGTTCTAGGGAGAGAAATGAAAGCATAAGGGCAAGAAAATTCATCTTGTCTTTTAAAGGAAACTTCTTGAATGTCTCATAGAATGTTTGTACTGATATTTCATTAGCTAGCACTAAGTGAATATACTTATACACACACACAAGGAGCTGTGAAATTGAATCTCCTGCCTCACAGCAATGTCCAGCTAATGCTCAAAAATTGATTACCTTGGAGTAGAGAGAAATTGGATGTCATATTTGGCACCCATCAATCCACAGCATGTGAAGGGATCTCTAAGAAGTTTAGGAAAAGGAAAACTTTATTAAATATACTGATGCAGTTTCTCTAATCACCAGATTCATGGGACATTCACTAAATAGTAATACATAAGAAGTGCAGGTCATCTGAAAACTGTCACTTGACATTCTTCTTGAAATACCTTGTGATAATTATGGTAGATTTAAGATGTTTTATAGTGGTCATGTTTTCATGGATAGTATTTATTCCCAAACTAATGGAGCTGTATATATAAAGTAAGAACAGCTTTTTTTGCATATCAATCGTAGTTCAATAAGTTGATTAAAGGTAAAATGATTGAGAGTGAAATATTTTGGTATGGGTTTAACATACCTAAAAATTAACTGCACCAAGTATAGCAGGTTACTATTTAGCAATATCGAATCCTAAAAGTCATATCCAATTGCCTACTCCTGTTTTCACTACAAGTAGCCAGTACACTTGAATCAAGTCTCATGACACATGCCTATAATCACAGCTACTCTGAATATAGAGGCAGAAGGATCACAACTTGGAGGCCAGAATAAGCAAAGTTAGGAAGACCTTCATTTAAAGGCAAAATAAAAACAAAGATCTGGGGTGTGGCTCAAGTGGTAGGGCACTTTCCTAGCATGTGTGAGGCCCTGGGGTTAATCCCCAGTATACACATACACAAAAAAGTACTCAGTCCCCAGCTTTTTGTTGAAGGTGAGTTTTTAAAATGAGGGCTAGAAGCATGGCTTAAGTGATACACTCTTGCTTAGCAAGCACAAAGCCCTGAGTTCAAAATTACTGTACAAAAGTAATAAGAGTGGCTCATGCCTGTGATCCTAGCTACCCAGGAGATAGAGATCAGGGGGATCGTGGTCTGAATCCAGCTCAGCAAAGAGTTCATGAGACCCTATCTTGAAAAAACCCATCACAACAAAGGGCTGGCTGAGTGGCTCAAGGTGAAGGCCCTAAATTCAAGCTCCAGTACAGGAAAAGAAAAAAAAAAGCAAAATGGAAAAAAGAATGAAATTATTGGGCTGGGAGCAATGGTTCACATCTCTAATGCCAGTGATTCAGGAGGTAGCGATTGGAAGGATTGCTGTCTGAGCTCAGTCCTGAGAAAAAAATGAAAAACTCTACCTGAAAAATGGTCAGGAGGTGCAGCTGAAGTTCCTGTCTAGCAAGTTCAAGGTCCTGAGTTCAAACCCCAGTACTACCAAAAACCCTATAAATTCTTGTTTTATAATGCATGTTAATTTTACTTTTAATTTGGGAAACTTTTGTTGAATTATTGCAGTAACCTAAAATAATTTATTAATGCATTGAGATTACATTGCTATGATAAGTAATGGCACTGTAAACATTTTCATATATCTTTGTGTAGCGTTATGTTCTTATTTCCCCTGAGTAATTACCTAAAATTTGGATTGTTGGATTAAAATATGAGTTCATGTGTAAACTCTTAAGAATTTTCCATGCTGTGTTCCTGAATGGCTGTCCTGCTTTGCACTTCCAACAGCAACGTAAGAGTTTCCAGCTGTGCAATATACTCATCAGCACTTGATAAGCTAATTGTTAATTTTGGCAGTTCTAGAAGATATGTTGTGATACCTATCTGTGGTTTCCTCGTGACTAATGATGGCTATCCCCTTTTCATATGCTTATTTGCTGTCTATTTTGGTCTATGATGAGTCGTGTAAAAATATATATTGTCCTTCCTGATTAATAAACTTTATTAGTGCCTTAGGGCCTTTAGATTTGCAGAAGGAATGTAAAGACAGTATAAAGTTCTTAAACACACTTACCATTTATATTAGTAAGAAATAGTTACAACTAATACATGATTTTTTTTCAATTTCATGAATTAAAAGCCATACTTTATTCACAGATTCTTGTTTTATACATTTTTTTGTAACTCACAACCATTTTCTTCCTTTGTGGTTCAAGTTGTTCTAGCTATGACCCAAGGGGACATTTTTAGTTTGCTCTTGTGTTCCTTTGACATGCCTCACCATTGTGATCATTCCTGCAGACCTGCTCATTGTCAGACTTTACCAGATGCCCCTGGTTAATCTGGTATATATCCTGCAACAGTCCTTGTACAGTGGTTTCTTCAAGAATCACTGGTTCCTTTAACTGGAGAATAGTAATAAAAGCCAAGTTCTGGGTGCTTTAAGTGTGCTTATTCCAGTTAGGTTTTTCACTGCTTCTAGATATTCTCAGATCTCAGAGAAAGGAAATATGTATGTGAACACTAAAGTGTTTATGATATCTCTATAAATATTTCCCATATGCAATTATGTGGATCAGCTTTAAGCCAAATGGGAGCCATGCTGATAATACCACTCCATTATCGTCTGACTCACTCTGGCCTCCCCTGCTATTGCTAAACTCCCACTTCTGTGGTGATAAACTGGCCTCCACCTGTGACACCCACATACTTTAGTGTTAAATTACAGAACACATGCATTGTTCTATCAGAATCATTAATCCATACTCCGAAGGGAACAGGCAGGAACATTATCAAGTATAGGTGACAACTTTTGCTTTTAGTCTCCTAGACTCCACTTATTTTCAGAATTACTCAGGTTGCAATTGAACCATGGTGTGCACTTCATTCATCCCATTCTGTGACATCGTTCCATACATTCTTAATAAAATCACATTTTTGTCATATTTGGTGTTTTATGTTGAAATTAACAAGCTTAATGGTATTAATAATTGTTTGTGTTTTGTTTTAAAAAATTTTAACTGATACATAATATTTGCCCATATTATGGGATACTACATAGCAATATTGAGTAAATCATGGCAAAAAATTCTTCTATTTCCAGTGGAAAACATATTAATCTTTTCATCATTTAGAAATAAAGCAAACCTTTCCGTGTTTATGTTTTTTGACTTGGGGAATTTCTGATTCATAAATGTTTTAAAAGATTCTCACTCATTATTCTTTAAATATAGTAGAATTGTAAAAAGTATTGAAACAATTCTTAAGTAAGAATAATATTCCAAATTATGATGTAGCTGATGATTCAATTAAATTTAGGTAGGGAAGAGAATAATTTGGCTGAGAGATTTTGTCTGGTTGGATGATGGCAGTGGGACAATGCTGCTTCTGACTGGACCAAGAATATTTAGCAGACTCAGACAACAGTGGGATCTGACTCATACAGGAAGCTGTGAACACTGGGCATGAAGAGCTGTTTGAGGACACAGCTCAAAAGCTACAATCACAGTGAGCTGGAAGATAGAAAGACAACATGGGGAGGACACTGAGAGCTGAAAGTTAGTCCACTTTCCATTCTCCTGTGGAGTTTTCTCTTTGGGAAGACCAGAGGGTCATAGAGGACATTTCTCATCATCCACCTCCTGCTGGGTTGGCTTGAACTTGTAATCTTCCTGCCTCAGTCTCTCTGGTACAGGAATCACGGATGTGAATCACAATACCCAGCTCTTTTATCTTTTTCTCTTTCTTTCTTTTTCTTTTCTTTTCTTCTTTTTTTTTTTTGAGGACACTTTCTTTTATTTTTCTAAAAGCAGCAGAGTGTTGAATGACTTGGTGGACATAACAAGGTCTGAAGTTAAGGGGTATTTGAAGGTGATTTATGAATCCACCTAAAACTAAGCATGCCTTGATGAAATTCCATTTTAAAGGTCTACTGATATATTTATGGAAGAATGAAATTTTAGCTATAAATTTTATTATAAATGTAACTAGATTTTTATCCTTAGTCCAGGAAGCCTGGGAGAACTCCAGGTTGCATTTCCTCTTCACCAAGTTTTAGGCCTTTAATGCAGCCACAGTTCCTATTTGGGCCCTTGTGGGTTCTTCCATCTTGCCTCCCTAGTTTCAAAATAATACAACTAGAGAGGGTTTGGACTTACAGCCTTTAGCTATACTTGGTCACTAAAGAATTTATTCACTCTTCCAGGGGGCAGACATTTTTATAATCCTGATTGAAGTTTGCTTAAGCACACAGAAGAAGATTAAGGAAGTCCAGCAGGAAAATTCATGATTCTACAACCATCCCCAGCCCCAGCCCTAAGCCTTCATGTGGGAAAACAGTTTTTAGAGATATTATGTCTGGAGGAGCTATAAAAATGTGCAATAGTGACACACCCTGCTGAATGTCAGACACAAAGGTGGCCCCTTTCAAAAATGTGAGGAAATAGTTCACCTGAGACATGGACTGAGCTAATATAATCAAGCTTGGAGTACTTCCTGTAGCCTGCTCATGATGCACAAAGATGTGAGTGTTCACACACACACTCCAGGTAGCAGCTTTCTTATGCAGAAAGGACCAACTTTCTGGGAGAGTGACTCAGTTGGAAGGATGGATCTGCAGTGTGTGGACACCTCCAGGTCAGTAGTGGTAAGTTACACAACCTTGAACCTGCTGCCCACAAATGCCTGATATGTCTAGTTGAAATTAGTGGTCACTATGCCATGGAGCCAACTAATGAAGAGTTGAAAGAATAAGCCCAAATACTTTCTCTCTGTCACCATGAGGGAATACCTGTACACTGGAAATGTACCTGGGACACAGAAAAGAATTTACACAAGTCTTTCTAATAGGTCTTAGATATGCCTTCAGTGGTCATTGAAAATATTTGATCTGATCAATAGTAACTAGTTAGAATAAATTTATTCTTTGTTTTCGTTAGAATATCAGATCACTAGTAAGGAAAATAAACAGAATAAACAAAAAAAGACCAACACCACAGAACATAGGGATCTGTAAGTTATTTACATAATTGAAAATTATCTGAAAATATTTTGTCACATAAAACTAAGCAAATAATATCAACTATTCTGTGTTGCTTTTTCTTCAGAGGTAATTAGACAGTGCTTTTCTTACCCAAGCTTGAAACTTCGCATGACCCAAATCAACAGATCTTAAGCAAGACCTACTTTTCATGAAGGTTGTATTACAGGCAATAGTTATAAAATTTACTTCAGCCTAATGTACTTTTAATAAGTTAATACATAAAGAAAGCCATTGTCACAAAGTGAACAATGTTATATTCCTTATGCTACAAACTGAGATTTAAAAACTAAATATTTAGACATCTATTGAGATAAACTTTACAGGAACCATTTTTTTTACAAGAATTTCTGTTATAAACATTTTAAATTCCTAACAAAGGTTATGTGTGCAATCTGCATGGGAAAGCAGAGTCTTCCTAGAGCTAAAGACATTGATACACTGTAGTGAATTTATACTGTCTAAGAGACTCCACCAATTAGGCTGATTATAAAGGTCACAAATGGTTCCCTAGTCAATTCAGGAAGCATAAAACTTCCTATCACTATTATGCTTAACATTGCTATTCTCTGAGGCATTGTCAGTTTTATTGTATTTAAAACATAACAATACATTGCGAATGCATCTTTAAAAATGCCTATCAAGATATTGAAAAGCTTGAGGTAAAAAAGATACATGATTGATATACACATATAGATGATGGGAATGTCATCAAATAATTATAGTTGTTAATTATTAATACAGTTCAGTTGAAGATAAATTGATGTCTGTTTATATTATAATGTAATTATTGATGTTTAGACTTTTGTTTCATATTGAATTGTATACCCAGTCAATCATTTCCAGAAATAACATAAAGAAGTGGTTTGAATGCATATCATATAAAACAATTAAACTTCTTTTCATGTAACTTAACTATTGATTGCTTCAGACTCAGGGTGGAACATAGTATCAAATACATTAACGTGCCAAGGTTGTTACACAGGGTATAGAAGCTACTAAGCAACAAAATTTAAATTGTAATTTCCCCCCTAAAAGTGTTTAACTTTTACAGCACATTACTTCATTTTATAAAAACTGATGAAATTGAGCTATTTCCATTAAGTGAGATAATGTACCTTAATATGATACTGTCAAATGGTTTTTCATATTTTTTTTTCTACTGCCTTTTGTTTGAAATCCCTTTTTTAAAACTTTAAATGGGATTCGGTTCCCTACTAATTTTATCCTTTTCAAATGGAAAACAGTAGTTTTTCCCCACCCTGTGTTTCTAATGGAGCTTGAAATTAACATTGTGCTTTTGTTGTAATTTACTTTTTGTTATTGTGGGGCTGAAAATTGGGAAACGTGCATAGATTTTTTTGCTTTGTTTTGTTTTGGTTTGTTTAGAAATCATTGCTTAGTTTTTAACTATGTCAACTGAATCAGAGGTTTTTTTGAAATGCTAAACACTGGAAATTCTGTAACTTTGATTTGATCAGATTATTTTAACTAGCTGTCTCAAAAAATAAATGTAAAGGACAACCAAAAAGACAAGACTCATTGGTGACTACAACCTGTGAGTGAATCCTTTTCATTAAACTGAAGAACATGGACCCTCTTAAATTAGAAGAGAAATAAATATCCCATTCTTTTATTCAACTGGTCCAGAATAGGAGCATTAGCCTTCCAAGCTAATATTCTTTCATTGGCTTTGTTGAGGCTGTTGTTTATAGGATTCAGATTAGTGATTACTTAGTCTGTGCAGAGGAGAGGAGTGCACACATCATTGAATCACCATTCAATATTAAATCTATTCCTTAATTTTCAACTACCTATTAACCTCCTCATCAGTCAATCTCTTCTACTGCCTCACCTAAAAAGATAATTTAAAATCACTCTTTTAGTATGGAGATTCCAGTTTATTATTATAATGAGTTACTATGTTTATTACTTAAGACTAAATGAGTGGAAAGCAAAAGGATGTAATGTCAATACATTATTTGTTCTAGACTTCTCTTAGGAAAGAGAAACAAATTTGTTAAGTATGGCTTTATTCACTCTACAGTAACAGTCTCAGTCCTGAATATACATTAGACTCCTCTGGAGAACTTCAGTAAGTACTCATGCAAGGGCCCTCAGTCTAGAAACATCACTTAATTGATTTGGGATAGGGTAGGCTATGGTGGAGATTAAAGAAAGGTAAGCAGATAGATGCATACATACATATATGCATATATATATATACACATACATGTGTATTTATTGACATTATCATGCAGAAAGTTTTAAGACCTCTGTCATAAAATATTAGCAGACTTTCTTAGTATCTAAAGAAAACCATACTGAAAGCTTGGTTGAATGTCTATGGAGCCTTGTGTACAAATCAGGATCTTTCACTTGAGGGTTTTGGGCCAACTTCAAAATACCTTGCCTGTTCTTCTGTTCTGTTAAGAGTTAGAACAACCATTTCTGTCCTTGACTTGAAATACCTGCATTGTTTCTGGAGAACCCTGGCTAGATCTAATACACTCTGGGGACTTAGCCAATGTCCCCTGGGAACTGGTCATTTCCTCTTCTATTTGCATCACAGTTAAGGCTGAGAAAATGCCTTTTTCCTTCTTAAGTTTATTTGGAACATCTATCCACAAGGTACCTTTGCTGAGGCACTTTGTATACCTTACAATTCCCTAGAATCTGCACAGAATGTCTTTTAAAGTATTAAACAAGGCCAATTTTTTAAGCACTATTTTGCTTAATGGTTTTAACAGCTGCCCACTCATTACTGACATGGTATAAGAATACAGGGAGGCAGTGATCAATGAGGTAATTATAGTGAGGGTGAAGTGGTTTCAAAGTTTAAGTAGGTGTTCTGCCTAAACCCAAATTGTAGTTTAATTACTCCTCACCATATCAATATGCTAAGTAAGTGGAAACCGAAATAGTGTCCTTGTTTTTCCTACTAGCATGGCTGTGTTGTCCTGGAAAGATGGTCTGGTCCAGGAGGACATTCTATGGCTGAAGGTTAAAAAGCAGCCTGGCTATTAAGTAGAACACAAATATGCAAAGTATGGATATGCAATTAAAAAAAGCACAGATTCACTGTTTCTTCTTCATTAGGAATGCCTTTCTTCATTTTAGTAATTTAGATCTTTTTTTGATTTTATTTTACTGCTATATTAAAGGTATATTTTGTTAACTCTTTCAGTTATTTCCTTTTATTCTAATTACTGTTAAATTTGGAACATCTTCATACAGAATACAGCTCTGTAATTGAAATATAAAATGCTATCATATTCTTCTTTTGTCAGATGGAAGAAACTTGAAAGCCAGGTGAATTCCTTGTATTAGGTAGGAACATAGGATGTCGTGTGAAATTCACACAGATTGTAAGTTCCACTGGCTCAACAAAGGACTATTGTGAAAAGTGCGGGATTCTAAGGTTTAAGTACTTCTAAGTGGATTTGTTATTGGTTTTGCAACAACCTAATGTCTTTAGATATGAGACTTTAGTACATAAACAGCTTCTTAACTTACAATACACTGTGTGATAAAGCTGTTCTTGTTTGATTAGTTCTAGAGTGGCATCTATTTGACCTTGGGCAATTATGCATTAATGCATTTATCCCACACTTAGACTCTGATGGCTATCCTAGAATAGGCAAGCTGACGCCTGTACTTGTAGCACTTTATATTGGACACAAATCAAAATTAAAGTTCAGACAATTATTGACAAAGAAAACATGCATTGTCTATGTTTTTGTCATTCATGGTTTTGTTAATTCTAAAAGGATTCCAAGAATTCCAAATGGCTAAAAAACACATGAAAAAATGCTCACTATCTCTCGCCATAAAGAAATCAAAACTACATTAAGATTCCACCTCACTCCTGTTAGACTAGCTAGCATCAAGAACACCAACAACATAAAATGTTGGCAAGGATATGGGGAAAAATGAACCCTTATACACTGGTGGTGGGAATGTAAGCTAATACAACACTATAGAAAACAATATGGAGGCTTTTTAGAAACTAAACATAGATCTTCCGTATAAGAATATACTGAAGGAATGTGAGTTGGGTTACAATAAAGACATGTGCACACTCATGTTTATTGCAGCACTATTCATAATAGCCAAGCTATGGAAGCAGGCAAGATGCCCACTACTGATGAATGGATTAAGAAAATGTGGTATTTATACACAATGGAATTCTACTCAGCCACAAAGAATGAAATTATGTCATTTTCAAGTAAATGGATGGAACTGGAGAACATCATCTAAAGCAAAGTTAGTCAGGCTCAGAAGGCCAAAAATCGTGTTTTCCCTCATATGCAGATTATAGATCTAAAACAAATGCAGTAATATTATTGGACATGGATCACACTAAAGGGACGCCACAGATGGAGGAATAGAGCAAGGGAAGGAAACCAAAAACTTGAATGTGTTTGATGTTCTCACTGTACAAGAATGAATTTAGTAATCTTAAACTGGTCTAGGCTACTATGGGAATGAACTACGTTAGTAGTGAAGTGGACTGGTAGAGATGAACCAGTTGGGGTTCTAATGATATATGTATGGAAACAACATGAGGAATTGCCTATATAGCTATCTTTATCTCAAACTAGCAAAAACACCATGTTTCTCTTATTATCTTTTATGTTTTTCCTTCTACAAAATCAGAGAACAGGAGAGCAGAACAGGTTCTCCCTTTGGGGGAAGGGTTTGACAATGGTGAGAGGGGTGAGGTGCTGGGGAAAGGGGTAGGAAAGTGAATATGATGCAAATAGTGTATGTAAATGCAAAAATAATACCTGTTGAAACTGTTCCAGTTATCAGGGGGAGGGGGTATGAAATAGAGCAGTGGAGGGGGTGAATTAAAGTATGATATATTTGATACATTGTAAAAACCTCTCTAAATGCTATAATGTACCTCCACCTGGCACAACAATAATAGCATAAATAACTAAACTGAATAAATAAACAAATAAATAAACAAATAAAAATAAATAAAGGGATTCCTAATTTGTGTCTGGTTTATAAGGCAGAACTACACTTTTTAAAAATAAATTCACTTTCCAATTTTCTTAGCACTCAAAGCCTAATGTGTATTCTAGTCTAGCTTCTTAAATAACTTTTCTTAGTGGTTTGAGCAGTCCCTCCCTTCTTGCCAGTGGCAGGAAAGGTGTTAAAACCGAGACCCATTTGATTCTGTCATAACCAGGTCAGTCCCATAAGTGGTGGCTCTGCACAATGCCACAGCCTTTCTTTCTTTTTTAATTTTTTATTGTTTTATTATTCATATGTGCATACAATGCTTGGGTCATTTCTCCCCCCTGCCCCCACCCCCTCTCTCTCCCCACCATCCCCTCAATACCCAGCAGAAACTATTTTGCCCTTATTTCTAATTTTGTTGTAGAGAGAGTATAAGCAATAATAGGAGGGAACAAGGGGTTTTGCTGGTTGAGATAAGGATAGCTATACAGGGCATTGACTCACATTGATTTCCTGTGCATGTGTGTCACCTTCTAGGTTAATTCTTTTTGATCTAACCTTTTCTCTAGTTCCTGGTCCCCTTTTCCTATTGGCCTCAGTTGCTTTTAAGGTATCTGCTTTAGTTTCTCTGCATTAAGGGCAACAAATGTTAGCCTTTCTTTCATTAAGCTCACCTGCTATTCGTCAAATGTTGGAGACTGGCACTGATGCCAAAATGGTAACCAAAGGTGAACTTCTCCATGTCACTGTTCTGGCAGAGCTACAGGAGTTACTATGAGGAGTACCTTCTATTTACAATGATAAGTGAAAGAAAGAATGAGTCACATAAGTTTGATGATCACACATAGGAAGAGATGCAGATACTGGGTGACCATAATAACCACATAACTTCCTATAATCCCAAACTTTCATCAGAAGGAAAAGTTACCTTTTCAATTGGATGGGAACAACTGTGTTAAAATGAAACAAATTATTGTTTATGAATTAGATTTTCACTCCATTAACAAACTTTGACCTAGTAAAATGCTTCAGTATTTATTTTGATAGAGGCAACCCTGAAGCAACAAACTATTTAAACTTAATTTACAGGAACATTCTAAATTGCATCACACCAGAAACATGTTTGTATCAATTTATTTAAGGCTAATCATATCTGTTGCTTATTTTTTTTCTTATGATTACTTCTAGTCCCTTGGCTTTTGTATTTTTTTAGTACTTATGGATTTATTTTTATTATATATTAGAATAATTTGAGTGAAAATGCTTAGACTAACCAGTATACCTAGTACCTGCAATATCTTAGTCTTGAAGGAAATTAGATGTGATTTTATTTATTTTTGTTTTATTTGTAGAAATATTGAGTTTATACTACTTCAGGATTTACTAACACTATAATAACAAACATGTGTAGAGTCCTCACTATCAAAGAAAGGCCCTTAGTTTTAATTTTTCTAGATAATATTTTCATTGTATACATTGTGAATAGACAGACATAGTTATTACTAAGACAAACAAAAATTGCCTACCAACATAGCTTGATTTTTCAAATAATTCTGCACATGGCTATTCTAAGAAAAATGTAAAAATGCAAATATTCTTTGGACCTGAAATCAGAATAACCTTAATACTTAAAGTTACAGAATGTTTGTTTTTTATGATCAATAGTTTAAACTTATTTATTTATTGGATTCTGTTATTTTAATTGAACTAAATTTGCCTTTTAAATAAAAGTTTTGACTGTATGAGAAACATTGCATTTAATAAAATGGATGTTCATATGATGCGATTGATTCTTTTGCTTTTATCAGTCTTAGTGTAATCAAACTCCCATCTGCTCATAGATCAACTTGAATTTCTAAAATATAATTCACATGGTATTTTCTTTTTAACATAAAATGCTTGATTTAGGATGAATATATAGCCAATTAAAAAACACTACTAATTTTGTCTTTTGACAAATTAATACTTTTGACATTTTCTATAAATGTCATTACATGAGGAAATCATTAAAAATATGATTAGTGAGTAATGACTTTGATTTAAAGTGGTTTTTTTTAACAAAACGCTTCATATATTTGAAGACCATACATTAATCAGGATGATTCTTTCCAAAATAAATGTAAGTTAAATAGGTTTATCTGCTTCTGGAATGCTTTAATACTTTAAACCTGTGTGCAAAGCACATGTACATGTGTTCAGAGAATCAACAGAATAAAGTCCATTTAATTTAATGATATACATACAATTTACCAGCATTTTGCTTTTGATCTTAACTTTATATTTAGAAGGCATTACATTTACCCCATGTGTTGTAGTTCATCAAACATCATGCACTTTTACAGTTTTCTAGAAAAATTACTAAAGCATGGTCTTTGCAATACAGATAATTTCAAAAAATTATTTCTTGATGACTCCTTAAAGGTAACCTCACAATCAAACTGAATATGTGCCATGGCATAACTTTTCAGGGTTATATAGTATTCTAAAAAATGCATTACTTTAGTGTTTGTATTTTTGCAATTGATATAATTTATCAAATACATAAAATAATAAATGGAAAATATTAAATTCACCAGGATGATATAGTTTAAAAATTGTTTGCACTTTATGTCTCATAGCCTGAAAATATGTAAAGCAAACATTGGAAAACTACAAAGAAAATTGAGAGATTCTGTGTCCTTTCATATATTGCCTGCTCATGAAGTATTTATTTCCATTTCTTCCAAAGTAATAGAATTGTAACTGGACAAAGTCTGTCCTCCTTACAGGGTATTGAGACCATGTAACTAAGTCCTTAATAATTGAATGTGAGAATTGATTTGTACTGCCTCAAGGCAAATAATAAAACTTCCATCATACCTTTTCCAGTTTCCTTGAATCACACAAAATAGACATGCCATGGTTTCTTCAAATCTTTTTGGTTACCATAACTTCGTTTTCAAATCCATTCTTCAGAAAGACTCACGGGAATAATATTCTTTGAAGTTTTGCATATATGTATGTGATTTTATTGTGCCATTTATAATTGAAAGCCTAGTTGAATCTAAAATGTTGACTTATGCTTTTTTTTTTTTCTTGAATAATTTATAAATGTTACTCTTTTGCTTTCTGGCACAACATTATGCTGTCCGAAGTCTGATGATAATCTGATTTTCTTGTTCAGATGAGGAATTTAAGAAGATTTACTTAGGATATGGATCACTGTTGGAAATTATGGGTTGGCTTACCATTTACACACTTTATGTTTCAATGTGTAGGCTTATTTATTTATTTATTTGTGCTCTGGGGGTTAAACATAGGGCCTGTGCTAGTAGGCAAGCACTCTACCACTTGAGCCATGCCCTCAATTCTTGTTTTTATTTTGTCAGTAAAGTTGTAGATAGCTATTCTTTTCAAAGATTAGTCGGTTCTATTCTTTTTATTTTCTCCTTTCAGGACTGTAATCATATGAACATCAGATTAGAGCCAGCTTCAAGGATGTACAGTCAATATAATTATACAGAGACCTGCACCCAGAACATCCTTCACTTGAAGTTTAATTCTCTATGATCTTAAATGGCTTAATTTTATCTTAGAATTTGTAGTTTACAAAAGAAGCATAATGGAACAAGGGACAATGTATATGGTCCTTGGAGACTTGACTTTGTTTTAGCATCTCTGTCTACCAGCCCCACTACCCATAACCTCCCTGCCTCCCTGTAGTGGTCTGCTACCACCAGCTTTTTCAACTCTGCTGTTCTCCTGCACAGCCCAGCCTCTACCTTCCCACACCTAGTTATTATTCCTGCCTTGCACTTTGCAGAGAACCAAACAGAAACAGGGAAAGTCAGGGTTAGAAACAGGCATGTCTGCATCTTTGAATGTGGCAGACATTGACCTGTCTCCACCCTAGGCTAGAAACATCATGGCATCTTGGGCAGGTGACTGACTGCCTGGTTGTCTTAACAAACCCTTCTAGTTATCTCATGATTCCAACAGGATGTGCATACTTTTAGTTTAAGTCCTTTGCTATAGATTAAAAGAGGTGGTGGGAAGAGGTGATTCCTAGCTTGATTTTTCCAGTCACCAGGCTTCCTATTAGTCAAGTAGCTGGAAAGACAGAGAACCTTTACATGATGGGGTGCTGAGAACTGTGAGGGTCCACACTGTTCTCACCAGCACCTTTGAGTCCAACAGAGCACAGCACTATAGAGCAAATAGAAATCACCATCACTGACTGGGAAGGAGACCTCGACAGAATTCTTAAACATTTCATATCATTATACTCTAAGCGTATTTCTTCCTACTTTTCTGCACAAGAGCCCCAGTATTTTCATCTTTCACTCAGTCTCACAAATTGTGCAGCCAGGATTACTATGACCTCCTTTGACTATTTTTCTTGCCTTCATTTCCCCTTTGGAGTCTTTTAGTTTCCTTTTTACTTGTGTTTACTTTTGTTGTTCTTTCTCTTTTTTTATTCTGTATTTTAATTACTACACTGTTTTGGTATTAATTTGCTCTTTATATTCCTTCTAATGTAGTCTGTTGGTTCTCAAAAAGTTCTTCCTGAGGAGTGTCTGAATTCTGAGTTGTTTTGTTTATTTGTTTATTATTTGTGTCATTTTTCTTTATTTTAGCTCTTTTGTAATATCAGTTGTACTTTTGTTTTGGTGCACATCCTACCGCTGTGCTCTGATTGACTGGACTTCAGACTCTCCTATGAAAATTATCCTGGCATTAGTAGGTAGGCATAACTGGGAGGATAAGAAGTGAGAGTATGGCCTCTCGTGTTCACATTGGGCCATTCCATCTTTCTTTGTTTGGACTCCATGCACAGCCTGTTCTTTTCTCTCAGCCCTTGCCAGGTTCAGGAATGCTTGTTGCCCACATCACATATATCTAAGTGGACAATCAAGTTCATGGGAATTCTTACTTTTATTGAAAGCAACATTTCTGTTTTTCATTTCTAACATATGTCCCAGATGCTCTGTCTTGTGTTTTTACCAAAAGAAGTTGAAGAGATTTGTACTCTATGTGGTAGTCATGAATCTGACAATATCAAAAGACCTGGCAATTAATTACCGAACACATGTAGAACACTTAGGATATTTGGCAGTATATTAGGACAAAAAGAAACTTCAGGAAAGTGGGAAGCGAGGATGAAGGAGAGGGGTGAAGGGGTGAATTAAATTGTGATATATTTGATACATTGTAAGAATCTCTGTAAATGCTACAGTGTACTCCCACCCAGCACAATGAAAAAATAAATAAAGTAAAGGTTAACCCTGAACAGTAAAAACAAAAGCAATCTTTAAGAGATTTTAAATAATAGCTGCCATCTTTGATAAAGGAGTAACTTAATCAGAGTCAATGGGATAGGGAAGAAATTATATATCTATATATATTATTTAATAAGAAGTAACTATTTTATATATGTATATTATATATGTACATATAAATTAAATATATATACATATATATATATATATATGTATATATATAAAGTTAGGAGCTTGTGCTTCATTGAACCACATCCCTACCTTCTATCTTAAAATGTACAGTACAATACTGTTATCTATAGTCAGCAACAGCAAAGCAGAACTTCTTACTCCTATCTACCTATTAATTAATGTCTGTTGATCAACTTTTCCCCATCCCTCTCTACTTCCTACTCTCCCCAGTTTCTGGTTGACACATTTCTACCTTCAATTTCCATGGATCTACTGCTTAACTTTCCAAACAGAGTGAAATCGGTGGTGCTTGTCTTTCTGTGCATGTCTTACTTAACAGTCATAACCAGTTCCATCCATGCTGTCACTAAATGACAGGATTTCATTCTTTTTATGGTGGAATAATATCCCATTGTATATATGTACCACATTTTTCTGTCTCTGTTCATCAGTTGATTGATGTTTAGGTTGTTTCAATTCCTTGGTCATCATGAATAGTGCTGTAATAAACACAGTAGTGTTTGAAACAGACAGGTTTTATTTCCTTTGTATTCATATTCAGCAGTGGGGTTGTTGGGTCAGAAGGCAGTTCTACTTTAGTTTTCTGAGCAGCTTCTACACTATTTTTCATAATGGTTATAGTAATTTCCTGCCAACAATGTGCCATGGTCCCTTTCTAGCCTGCGTTGTCTTTTGTCTTTATTTCATAATAGACATTGCTAATAGAACGAGGTGATGTCTCATTGGGGTTTTGATTTTCATTTCCCAGATAATTAATGATGCATTTCTTCTTGCATTATAGTATCATAAAAATTCTACTGACTAAGAAATTCTTCAAATCTTACACCAATATTTTGTCATTTTGTTTTGCTTCTTTTCTCCATGGAGTGTTGGGTTTGCAGATGAGAGTTATCACACCTACTGGGAAAATTATTTCTGAAATACCTGGTACCGCTACAGAACTATATGTATTTTGAGGGTTATTCTTAATGATTTGGTGAAAATTCAGTAGTGGAGGATTGACCATCTGTCTGAAAGTCAACCATTTTTATTTTTTTAATATGAACATAAGAACATTGGAATTGGGGAGTTTTCAGAGGAAAGAGAGGGTACGGTGAGAAAAGGGAAGTTAGAGAATATTTATCATTGCACAATGGTATCACCTACACAAATTTTACTGTGAGCAGAGGGAACAAAAGATATAACTTGAGTATAGCAGGTACACAGAAACATAAATCTTCATTAATTTAGTAACTTTAAAGAACCAATCTTAAATTTACACATTCACTTTAAGTTTTCAAAATTTAGTTCACTTTTTCTTTGAACCCTCCTCTGACTACCTCATGGCAGGTACTCATTTCTGTTTGTATGCCTCCTCCCTGTGTGTATATTACAGTACTGAGGAATTGTATTTGTGATTATTTTCTTTTGTGTTTGTCTTCGCCTAGTCATCAGCTCTTTAACTAGCATGACTGATGGGTGATGCCGCAGCACACGCTGTTCGGCTCCCCTACACAATTTGCGGTGGGACCAATTCTTGGCGGGCTACCAGTGAGAAGTGAGGTAGGTCTACATGCGTGCGCACGCGGCACTCTCTGCCCATGGTGCGCGGGACTTTCCCCTAGGCGCAAGGGAAGGAACAAGTCCTCCTCTGTAGCCTAGGAAACAGGTCTTCAGCGTGAACTGCCAGTCATCAGCTCTTTAAGACCAGAAAAGTTGTAGCCATTCAAAACTTGCATCTCAGTGCTAATGCCGTGTGTGAAATGTAGAGATACTCACTACAACTTTTTGATGAATAAAAGAATGAACTAAGGAATTAGTTATGCTATGACCTTATTATGTCGGTGCTGTGAGTTCTGACATACACAGTAGCATCTCTGTGACCTAGGGTGGAGCAATATTAAAAAGAGTATCCTCAGACTTAAATGGAAGTTGAGTCTCAGTGTACACTTGAACAAGAACTAATTTACGCAAATATGTGAAAAATAACCCCCCCTTGACATTTATTCCTATTCCAACTTTTCTAATACTTCTTGATTTCTCAAGACTTTAAAACTTTTCTACCCAACTGGTGTATCCCAAACTCACCTCAAATCTTCCATTTTTTGGGGGGGGTAATTACTCCTATGAAGTAAGAAAACTAGAAAAGGAGGTAAGAGAGTAGTGCAATTATGAACTGCTTACGATTTTGTCAGCCGTTTGTTCTCGTTGGCATATCTTTTTCCATTTGCATGAACTTTAACGAACATACAGAACAAGAAATTTTGAGAGCTTTGAAGTGCTGTTTCGCAAGCATGAGGCCCTGAGTTCAAGCCCCAGTGCTGCCAAAAAAATAAAGAATTGTCACTGAAGTGCTGTTTCAGTGGAACATTGGTGTTTTTCATCTTTTATTGTAATGAAGACAAAATGGAAATTATTTAAATTCCCTTAATTAGCTACATGATTAGAAAAACACTCATTTTTGAAGGCAAGTGGGTTTTTTTGCACACTTAATATAAAATAAGTGAAGTTGGGACACTTTTTTAGAAGTACTGAGTGACAATTTATTCTCAATTGCTTTGAATTTATTATTGTTTTTAAAAAAAGAATTTTGAAAAATAGCAGTATTTTTCATCTCAAATTAATCAGCGGGAATGGAGGCATTTATGCTTACATGCAACATGCAAATGCAACAATGTATAAATGTAAGAAAGCTGACATCTGCAGGAGCCTATTCCCAATATAAAAAGCCCTTCATGATTTTCCTTTGCTTCTAAATCAAATTGCCTTAAAGACCTATTTAGACATTACATTTTTAGCCATTTCAAAAAATTGTCAAGAAACCTGTATAGCTATTTTTTCAAAATATCACTAGGAACAAAGCAAATAAGAAGTTGCCTGAGGGGTGAATCTCTTAATGAGTGAACATTATATGTGCTAGAATCCAGAGTGGAAATAATTATGACAATTCAGCATTTCAAACACAAAGGGCAACAGTAAGACTGAATTTAGATGAGGAAAACTAGGCAGTCTCTGTCCCATCATGATTTAGATAAAGTGCATGTGAATATTCCTCTTGTTGACATGATCTATAATAATTGCTAAGAATATTTCATTGTTTTTATTTTATAATATATACAAAAAACAAAAGATACTATACTGAAGAAAAATTAATACATAAGCGTAGTATTAACTTTGCATTATTACATAATGTAATACTTTTTCAATAGATACTTTAGCATTGTGTTGTGTACTGCCTTACCATTATATTGACGTACCCTTAAATAGGTACATAGATTTGATTTTTATTGTCACATAATATTAAGACCAAAGACTGGAGGAGTGGCTCAAGTGGTAGAGCATGTCTCTAGCAAGCCTAGCAAGCATAAGGTCCTGAATTCACACACACATACATAAAAGACCCACCATATAACATTAAAAACAATAGCAAATCAATACCAAATCCCTACCTAAAACATAAGACCCTTATTTCTTTCAGAAAAGGGAAAAATTGTACTTAAATCAATGATTGGCCATTAATCACTATTGTTCATCAGTTATCCTAAGCAGTTATGCAGCACCCTAACATATTCTGTTATATGCATGTACTAATCTCACAAAATGGATGTTAAAGCTGAATATTTTAAGAACGGAATAACTATTTAAAAACAGCATTCATTCAAATTGCCTTGACTTTCCAATACAATTTTTAAAGAATGCAGTTGTGCTGGTGCAACGATAAACAAGCAGTAAGAAATACTTGTTTATAGAGTTATAGCATGCCCGATAAATGCAGATCCTGCTACCAGTTTTTTACAATAAAGTTTGAGCCCTGATGGTATTTTTTTTGACTATGGATAAATCACAGTGTCATTGTTATGCTGAAAATATTTACTATCTCTCTTTTTACTGGAAAAATATACTTATCCCTTTCACCGTCTTAAATATCCATCATGTGGTGTCCGAGGGAAACAGCAACAGAAAAGAAAACATTAAGGCTGAATTATAATGCATTGGTATACCTATCAAAAACCTCAGCAGCAGCAAAAAAATAAATAAATAAAACCTTAAAAAAAAAACCTCAGCAGCAATATTTCTTTTATAATTCACATTGGTTTACAAAATTTACATTGCAACATAGTCTGAACATTTGTCTCTATGTCACAAGCCATTTATCATTTATCTTTTTAAAAATTATTCTTAGAGAATTCCAAGATGGTGGCTAGAGGTAGGAAGCAGAAAGTGACCCTCCTATAGTGAAATCTTGGAGAGACGCTGGAGACACACTTTGCAGGCATAATCACCGAGAAAAGGCATAACTTTGACTCCTCCACATCTCCAGCCGGCGCAGAGGATCTCCACTTCACGTTAAACGGTGAACCGAGGAGGCCCCCGGGCCGCCAGTGGCCGGCGCCCATACGGCGTGGGAAGACGCGGACCAGGTGAGCTTCACGGTACCGCGGTTCCCCCACAGACAAGCCTGGGCCAGAGCAGCATAGTCCCCTGGACAGACTGACCTCCACCCGGGAAAAAAAGAGAAACTGAGTACTAAGCAATAAGAACAGTTAAGACACGCTGGAAAGAGGGTGGGGCGCCCTGAGCGCTGAAGATTGGGGGAAGGGACTCCTTCCCGGGACTGTAAATAAACGAGCCAGGCGGGCCAGAGAGGCTCTGGCGGGAGCGGGGCGCACCAGCAACCAGGAGCGGGGACGCTTGTGAGAGGAGGGAAGACCCACTTCCCACGTGAACTGTAAATAAACACGCAGGCCTGACAACGCGGGGCAGTGTCGCCTTTCCCAGTGCTTGGAAAGGGAAAAGCCTGTAGCAGAGGCCCCCCTCCCCCGCACAGGAGAACTCTGAGCAAACAAAGCCTGTGGGACCAGGTGAGTGCTAAGCTCACCCCAGAGATCTGCATAAATAACGCCGCCAGCTACAGGCTGAGAGCAGCAGGCAGGCAAGTCACAGTTGCAGATACCACTCTCAGAACTGCCTCCAGACGCTTTTTTTTCTTTTTCTCCCTACCTTTGATGAGAGAACAACCGAATTACACCTGCAAGCCGAAAAACTTACTGAAACTGTATTGCATTTGAACTGGGGACACTTGGTGGGGCTTTTTTTTTTTTTCTTCTGTGTGTGTGTGAGTGTAGTTTTGTTCTACTTTATGCATCCCCTTTGATGAGACAACTACAGAACAACATCTGAGGCACCAACTCCAGGACTGGAGATTGAGACGGACATCCAAATTATTAAGACTGAAATTGCATTGCATATAAACTTGGAAGTTTTTTGGTTTTTTGGTTTTTTTTGTTTTTTTTAATTTTCTATTTTCCATTTTATTTTAATTCATTTTTATAAATAGATATTACTTTCATATACTTATTTTTTATTTTTTTTATCTTTGATTTTCAATCCTCTCTCTGTCACTCTATTGTCTGTTCAGCTTACTGTCGATTAGTACACTAACACTCCCTGTTTATACCTTTGAAACTCTCTTGTCTGATACCTTGTTCTGCTTTCTCCCTCTTGTCTGTATATTTGTTTTCCCCTTTTCTTTAACTTCTTGCTTTCCATCTCAGCTCACTCTTCCATTCTCAATATTACCATTGTTATTATTACAAGCTAGAAAATACTTAATTACACACAGTACAGGGACAGTAACAACACCAAGGACAATGACAGGAAGACAGAAAAAACAAGGAAACCAGTTTCCCCACAGCAAAAAATTAGTACAGGAACCAGAGGGGAATGAAGAGATCAGAAACTCAGAGCCAGACTCCAACAAAATGAAGATAAACTATGCCAAAGGACCCAATGAAGCCTACAAGAATAATTTAAAAGAAGACATACTACAAGTACTCAATGAGAATTTTATAGAGATGATACTGGATAGGGTCAACCAAAATGTACAGGAGACACTCAAGAAATTCCAAGACAATAAAAATAGAGAATTTGAAAAAGCAAAAGAAGAAATAAAGGAAACCATAGAAGCACTGTATAAACACCAAAGTGAAAGAGAGAACACAATGAATAAATGGATAAATGAACTCAGGACAAAAATAGA
Source organism: Castor canadensis (assembly GCF_047511655.1). NCBI lineage: Eukaryota > Metazoa > Chordata > Mammalia > Rodentia > Castoridae > Castor > Castor canadensis. The sequence goes on from NC_133389.1 coordinate 10,297,094, forward strand.
CAACCATAAAGAAGAAAACAGCCAGGATATGGAAAACCTCAGAAAAAAGAACGAAACAGAACTGCAAAACAAAACGGAAGGCCAATCCAGCAGAATAGAACAAACAGAAGACAGAATCTCAGAACTTGAAGATGAAATGGTAATTAAAGGAAAAACTGAAGAACTACTAATTAAACAACTCAAGACCTGTGAAAAGAAAATGCAAGAACTCACTGACTCCATCAAAAGACCAAACTTGAGAATCATGGGCATCGAAGAAGGAGAAGAGGTGCAAGCGAAGGGAATGCGTAATATATTCAACAAAATAATAACGGAAAATTTCCCAAATCTAGAGAAAGATATTCCCATACAAATGCAAGAGGCCTCCAGGACACCAAACAGACCAGATCAAAATAGAACTACTCCACGACATATCATCATTAAAACAACAAGTTCAGAAACTAAGGAAAGAATATTGAAGGCTGCAAGAGAGAAAAAACAAGTAACATACAAAGGTAAACCCATCAAAATCACAGCAGACTTCTCAACAGAAACATTAAAAGCAAGAAGAGCGTGGGGTGAGATCTTCTGGGCACTGAATGAAAATAACTTCAACCCCAGGATACTCTACCCAGCAAAGCTATCATTCAAAATAGATGGAGCAATAAAAGTCTTCCATGATAAGCAGAAACTAAAACAATATGTGACCACAAAGCCACCATTACAAAAGATTCTGCAAGGGATCCTGCACACAGAAAGTGACACCCAACTTAACCATGAAAAGGCAGGCAGCACCAAACCACAGGATAAGAAAAAGCAAGACAGTAGAGAGTAACATCAAGTTAGGTACACACAATCAAACCTTCAAACAACTAAGACAACTAAATGGCAGGAATCACCACATACCTATCAGTACTAACACTTAATGTTAATGGACTTAATTCACCCATCAAAAGACACCGTTTGACAAAATGGATTAAAAAAGAAGATCCAACAATTTGTTGCTTACAGGAGACTCATCTCACCGACAGAAATAAGCATATGCTTAGGATGAAAGGCTGGAAGAAGATTTACCAAGCCAATGGCCCCCGAAAACAAGCAGGAGTAGCAATACTTATCTCTGACAAAGTAGACTTCAAACCTACATTGATCAAACGAGATAAAGAAGGACATTCCATACTAATAAAAGGGGAAATAGACCAAAAGGAAATAATAATCATCAATCTGTACGCACCCAATGTCAACGCACCCAATTTCATCAAACATACCCTGAAAGACCTAAAAGCATATATAAACGCCAACACAGTGGTTGTGGGAGACTTTAACACTCCATTATCATCAATAGATAGGTCATCCAAACAAAAACTCAATAAAGAAATCCAAGATCTAAAATATGAAATAGATCAAGTGGACCTACTAGATGTCTACAGAACATTTCATCCAACCTCTACACAATATACATTCTTCTCAGCAGCCCATGGAACCTTCTCCAAAATAGATCATATCCTAGGGCACAAAGCAAGCCTCAGCAAATATAAGAAAATAGAAATTATACCGTGCATACTATCTGACCACAATGCAGTAAAAGTAGAACTCAACAACAAAAGTAAAGACAAAAAACATGCAAACAGCTGGAAACTAAATAACTCATTACTTAATGAAGAATGGATCATCGATGCAATAAAAGAGGAAATTAAAAAGTTCCTAGAAGTCAATGAAAATGAAAACACAACCTACTGGAACCTATGTGACACAGCTAAGGCAGTCTTGAGAGGAAAGTTTATAGCCATGAGTGCATATATTAAAAAGATTGAAAGATCCCAAATCAATGACCTAATGATACATCTCAAACTCCTAGAAAAACAAGAACAAGCAAATCCCAAAACAAATAGAAGGAGAGAAATAATAAAAATAAGAGCTGAAATCAACGAAATAGAAACCAAAAAAACCATACAAAGAATTAATGAAACAAAAAGTTGGTTCTTTGAAAAAATAAACAAGATCGATAGACCCCTGGCAAACCTGACTAAAATAAGGAGAGAAAAAACCCAAATTAGTAGAATCAGGAATGCAAAAGGGGAGATAACAACAAACACCATGGAAGTCCAGGAAATCATCAGAGACTACTTTGAGAACCTATATTCAAATAAATTTGAAAATCTAAAAGAAATGGACAGATTTATAGATACATATGATCATCCAAAACTGAACCAAGAGGAAATTAATCACCTGAATAGACCTATAACACAAAATGAAATTGAAGCAGCAATCAAGAGTCTCCCCAAAAAGAAAAGTCCAGGACCTGATGGATTCTCTGCTGAATTCTATCAGACCTTTAAAGAAGAACTGATACCAACCCTCCTTAAACTGTTCCATGAAATAGAAAGGGAAGGAAAACTGCCAAACACATTTTATGAAGCCACTATTACACTTATCCCAAAACCAGGCAAAGACACCTCCAAAAAGGAGAACTATAGGCCAATCTCCTTAATGAACATTGATGCAAAAATCCTCAACAAAATAATGGCAAATCGAATTCAGCAACACATCAAAAAGATTATTCACCACGACCAGGTAGGCTTCATCCCAGGGATGCAGGGGTGGTTCAACATACGAAAATCAATAAACGTAATAAACCACATTAACAGAAGCAAAGACAAAAACCACTTGATCATCTCAATAGATGCAGAAAAAGCCTTTGATAAGATCCAACATCATTTCATGATAAAAGCTCTAAGAAAACTAGGAATAGAAGGAAAGTTCCTCAACATTATAAAAGCTATATATGACAAACCTACAGCCAGCATTATACTTAACGGAGAAAAATTAAAACCATTCCCTCTAAAATCAGGAACCAGACAAGGATGCCCACTATCTCCACTCCTATTCAACATAGTACTGGAATTCCTAGCCAGAGCAATTAGGCAAGAAGAAGGCATAAAAGGAATACAAATAGGTAAAGAAACTGTCAAAATATCCCTATTTGCAGACGACATGATCCTATACCTTAAAGACCCAAAAAACTCTACTCAGAAGCTTCTAGACATCATCAATAGCTATAGCAAGGTAGCAGGATATAAAATCAACATAGAAAAATCATTAGCATTTCTATACACTAACAATGAGCAAACGGAAAAAGAATGTATGAAAACAATTCCATTTACAATAGCCTCAAAAAAAATCAAATACCTAGGTGTAAACCTAACAAAAGATGTGAAAGACCTCTACAAGGAAAACTATACACTTCTGAAGAAAGAGATTGAGGAAGACTATAGAAAGTGGAGAGATCTCCCATGCTCATGGATTGGTAGAATCAACATAGTAAAAATGTCTATACTCCCAAAAGTAATCTACATGTTTAATGCAATTCCCATCAAAATTCCAGTGACATTCATCAAAGAGATTGAAAAATCTACTGTTAAATTTATATGGAAACACAAGAGGCCACGAATAGCCAAGGCAATACTCAGTCAAAAGAACAATGCAGGAGGTATCACAATACCTGGCTTCAAACTATATTACAAAGCAATAATAATAAAAACAGTATGGTACTGGCACAAAAACAGACATGAAGACCAGTGGAACAGAATAGAGGATCCAGATATGAAGCCACACAACTATAAGCAACTTATCTTTGACAAAGGAGCTAAAAATATACGATGGAGAAATAGCAGCCTCTTCAACAAAAACTGCTGGGAAAACTGGTTAGCAGTCTGCAAAAAACTGAAACTAGATCCATGTATATCACCCTATACCAAGATTAACTCAAAATGGATCAAGGATCTTAATATCAGACCCCAAACTCTTAAGTTGATACAAGAAAGAGTAGGAAATACTCTGGAGTTAGTAGGTATAGGTAAGAACTTTCTCAATGAAACCCCAGCAGCACAGCAAGTAAGAGATAGCATAGATAAATGGGACCTCATAAAACTAAAAAGCTTCTGTTCATCAAAAGAAATGGTCTCTAAACTGAAGAGAACACCCACAGAGTGGGAGAAAATATTTGCCAATTATACATCAGACAAAGGACTGATAACCAGAATATACAGGGAACTTAAAAAACTAAATTCTCCCAAAACTAATGAACCAATAAAGAAATGGGCATGTGAACTAAACAGAACTTTCTCAAAAGAAGAAATTCAAATGGCCAGAAAACACATGAAAAAATGCTCACCATCTCTAGCAATAAAGGAAATGCAAATTAAAACCACACTAAGATTCCACCTCACCCCTGTTAGAATAGCCATCATCAGCAACACCACCAACAACAGGTGTTGGCGAGGATGCGGGGAAAAAGGAACCCTCTTACACTGTTGGTGGGAATGTAGACTAGTACAACCACTCTGGAAAAAAATTTGGAGGCTACTTAAAAAGCTGGACATCGATCTACCATTTGATCCAGCAATACCACTCTTGGGGATATACCCAAAAGACTGTTACTCCAGAGGCACCTGCACATCCATGTTTATTGCGGCACTATTCACAATAGCCAAGTTATGGAAACAGCCAAGATGCCCCAGCACTGACGAATGGATTAAGAAAATGTGGTATCTATACACAATGGAATTTTATGCAGCCATGAAGAAGAACGAAATGTTATCATTCGCTGGTAAATGGATGGAATTGGAGAACATCATTCTGAGTGAGGTTAGCCTGGCTCAAAAGACCAAAAATCGTATGTTCTCCCTCATATGTGGACATTAGATCAAGGGCAAACAGAACAAGTGGATTGGACTATGAGCACATGATAAAAGCGAGAGCACACAAGGGAGGGGTGAGGATAGGTAAGACACCTAAAAAACTAGCTAGCATTTGTTGCCCTTAATGCAGAGAAACTAAAGCAGATACCTTAAAGCAACTGTGGCCAATAGGAAAAGGGGACCAGGAACTAGAGAAAAGGTTAGATTAAAAAGAATTAACCTAGAAGGTAACACCCACGCACAGGAAATCAATGTGAGTCAATGCCCTGTATAGCTATCCTTATATCAACCAGCAAAACCCCTTGTTCCTTCCTATTATTGCTTATACTCTCTCTACAACAAAATTAGAGATAAGGGCAAAATAGTTTCTGCTGGGTATTGAGGGGGGGAGCGGGAGGGGGTGGAGTGGGTGGTAAGGGAGGGGGTGGGGGCAAGGGGGAGAAATAAACCAAGCCTTGTATGCCCATATGAATAATAAAAGAAAAATGAAAAAAAAATTATTCTTTACTTATGAAGTATTTAGGTTATATGCTGTTGAGAGTGGGGGTTCTAATGTTTAAAATATATTTAGCATATGTCATATTATACTCATATTACCTACTTTCTTGCTACATGTCATAGAGACATGGAATTTTCTTTTAAGTATACTGGAAAATAACTTCCTTCTTTGAGAAAATGATATGTGGTCTGTAAAATTAAAAGTTATTCGTTATTTTAAATTTCTTATTACTGTTGAAAGCAGGTTTCAAGAAAAGTTGAAAAACTTAGAAAATGTGTATGAGCTTTGAGTAGATTTTATTCATGGGATTGTCTGCAGCTCCCTTTACAAAGAAGAGGTTGTTTCTGAGTAGAGGAAGAAGTGTTGGATACACAGGAATACGAAGGGAAGCTTTCACAGAGTTTAAAAGTCAAAAGAGGAGAATTTTTTTGGAGAAAACTAAAACTGATCTCTGATTAGAAGAGACAGCATATGCCAACGGGAATATTATAAACATTCATTTTCTCAGTTTGAATGTTCTTTGAGAACATTCCTCTGAGAAGAGAAAGATATATAAAAGAAGTAAAGTAAGTAGGTAAAAATTCCAGGAAATTAGATTGCTGAATTATTAAATATAAATCAGAAAGTGATACTCAGAAAAGAAGCAGACATGCCCTTTTGGTGTGTTGGCGATCACGTATCTGAGACACACAGATAGCTGAAAAAAACTGTCTAAAGATCTCAGCTCTATATACATTTTGAATTTTCTCTTGCAGAACTCAGTCTTGAACCATTAAGCCTTAACAAAACCTGTGTAATCAGAGCATTTCCCCTTTTTCCTCAAAACTTACCTAGTATCTAGTAATTATTTCAAGGATATATTAGAAAATCATTTTTTATATTCTGAAATTTCCCTTCTAGGAACTTGTATTCCTTGTGTATTTACAACATTTTTACTCTGGATTGAAATTCAGAAATTTTTCTCTTCTAAATTGTTTCCTGTGATCCATTAAAGATTTAAAAAGTATTTCCCATTTCATTCTGTAATGGGGATGAAGATAATTAAAGATCTCATTTAAAAGACTCCTAGTGTTCAACACACATGGGTTTTAAATACACTGTAACTAACTTTAAAAAAAAGGGTACCCTTTGTACTGTGTGGATAATGATCCCTTCTCCAGAAGTCTCAAGCTGCTTGGGAAGCTACTGGCGCTATTGATACTCTTTCCATATATGAAAGGAGTTGAGTTTCTGGGGTTTTGTCTTCTATTTCCTGTTAATTTTTCACAAATTTCATATCAATAACTGAACTTTGAAAATTTATCCTTGAATCTCTGTGTGTTGATCTTCGCAATTAATACTTCCTATGTTTTACCCGAGTCTTTTTAAAATCTCAATGTTCCTTCTCTGGCTTCATTAGACTATTCCTTGTCATTTATTGCAGAGATTACTATTGCTTATATTTTTCTGTATTTCATGTTTATTTTACTTGCAATGGTATATTCTGAACCTTTATTGTTTTACAAAATTTGATCAAAGAGCCTTTTCATTTGTGATATAAACTTTTTGATATCTATTTTTCCAAATTTAAACTGAATAAATGGAGCGGTCTTGAATTCCCTTTTTTATTTATAAATTCAGACCAAGGAGTCATCAGCTACCCTACATATTTTTCTTCTTTGGGACAGAAGATGATTTTTAGACTCAGTGATTTCCACTATGCATCACTCATTGCATAGTCTTGGGTCTTCACTCAAGTTACCTGCTGGCCCCTTCACCTGGTAATTAAATTGTTCAATGGTCACTTGCGTTTCCCTACCACAGGATCTTTAAAAGCCTCTGATTTTTTGGTGTACTAAAAGGATAGAGTGTGTAGGATCCTAGTATTTCCAAATATATTTGAAGAGTAGCTTTTTTCTGAGAGAATCAGATCTGCTCTGAGTGTTCACCAAATTGTACTCTGAGAGAACTAGATCTAGATTCTGCATGGAGTAATTCTTCTAAAGCTTATCTTAGTGGTTGCTGACATTGTAAAATTGAACATTTAGAAAGATTATTTTGGAAGGCATCATTTTGGGGGTTGTTTACATTCTTTCCTCCTTATTGAATGTTCTTTCTTGTTGCTAGTTTTCATTAATTTTATTATTACAGAAAAAAACCCTTATATTATGAACCTGAAAATGTTACTCTAAAAGACATTTCTTTTTTTCTATATTGGATTTTTAAATTTTTGTTTTGCACTTAGAACTCCATTCTTTTTACTACACCTGAGTGCACAGTTGCTTTCCTCAATGATATCATCCTTGAACCAGGAGAAGCTGACATTTATTTTTTAAAAAGACATGTAATAATAATGACATGTGTAATCCATGAACTTTGCTATATAAAATGTAACTGCAAAACATATTTAATAGATTTTGATGATATAAAAAGCCTCATTCTCCCAAAAACAAAAAATGAATTTGGTTGTTTCAGGGTAAAGTACAACCAGTATTTGCCTTTTTTTTTCTCTCTGTTTTAAATTACTGTTGATTAGTTGACTGAGTTGGTTGGAATGTCTTCACAATCATTCACTTCTCAAAGTCAATTTCATGTTCTCAGTCAACAATTTTGAACCATTCTCTATAAGCATGTACTGGAATGTAAATTCCTACCCGCTAAAATCTCTGGATCTCCATGCTTTCTAACTCCTGCCACCAGGTTTGGTTGTACTCTTTCACAAACTATCCTTCATTACACATGTTTGGTTCATTTCTAATTGTTTGATATTTAGGAAGGGATAAGTTTGTGCCTTAGCAAAAGTACAACCTTAAAATTCAACAGAAAGACTGGGATGTAACCCAGTGGTAGGGCACTTGCCTAGCATATCTGAGACACTAGGTTTGATCCTTAGCATTGTAGAATGAATAAATAAATAAATAAATAAGCAAATGAATAAATAAATAAATAAGGAATGTGTTTACTTTGTTTTTTCACATTTTCTTTTTGACAAGTACCCATCTCTTCCTTCCTGTGGACTCATCACTTTTTTCCATATTTTCTGGGCATTGTGTGCTCTGTAGCTTTTATTGTCACTCCTAGGAATGAGAATTCATGACTATTATTTAGGAACTCCCACAATACCATCCACTGTATGACAATTCTTTTTGTCTTGGGATAAAGAAGTGATCTATTTGTTTAATCTTTCATTCCACTTTTTCCCTTTAAAAATCAAAGCCATTAATGCATTGAGAGACTGACTACACAGATATAGTAAGACCCAGTAAGACAGTAAAACTGTGACATTGAACCACTGCCTCAGCCTGCCTGGGAAGGTCAGCGGCCACCTCTGTAGCAGTCAGCTGTAGATTACTAGGACTTAATCAAAAACTGCTAGCTTCCCTAATTTTTGCCTGCATTTCTAACTTTGGATCAATCAGAGAAAACAAATTTGCACCCTTAAACAGTGACAGCAAATGGCTTTCTAAGGCTAGCCTATTGCCAGCTTTGCCAAGCCAACAGCTCTACTCAGGGCATACTTCAATGTTTTCTTTTCATTTTTTTTCTTTCTAACTTTCCCACTCCCATCCCTGCCTTTTCATCTTTGTTAAAAGCAAGCAATGGTGGCTAGTCCCTTTCATACAGCAGGTTCCTAATAAAGAGTCTCTGCTTATTCTTCTTTGGGTGGACTTTGCTTATTTCAACATCACACTTTATATTGGAGCCCATTGCTGAAACTAATGGGGAATAAGAAAGGTAACTGAAACTACAAATCAACTCCACACTCTTTCTGATACTGTCTTAATTTGTTTTGGTCCTTGCCTTAATTCACTATAGTCAAGCACATACTTTGCCATGTAGGTTCAGAAAATAACTCTTGGTCTGAAACATTTTCCTTTTTCCCTTGTTACTTTAGGATTGGGATTATATTTTGTTTACTTAATACAAAAGATGCCATCCTGTTTCTTAGTTCAATCTCCAGAGCCCATACTCCTTGGCAAGATCTACTTAAATGAACTTCCCCTTTCATCCTAAGCCTATGCTTATTTCTGTTGGTGAGATGGGTCTCCTGTAAGCAACAAATTGTTGGATCTTCCTTTTTAATCCATTTCATCAAGTGGTGCCTTTTGATGGGTGAATTAGGTCTGTTAACATTAAGTGTTAGTACTGTTAGTTATGCGGTGATTCCTGTCATTTAATTGTTTGAAGGTTTGATTGTGTGTACCTAAGTTGAGGTTACTCTCTACTTTCTTGCTTTTTCTTTTCCTGTAGTTTGGTGCTGCCTGTCCTTTTATGGTTAAGTTGGGTTTCACTTTCTGTGTGCAGAATCCCTTGAAGAATCTTTTGTAGTGGTGGCTTTGTGGTCACAGAAGATTTACCAAGCTAATGTCCCCCTAAAATAGGCAGGAGTAGCAATACTTATCTCTGACAAAGTAGACTTCAAACCTACATAGATCAAATGAGATAAAGAAGCACATTCCATACTAATAAAAGGGGAAATATACCAAAAGGAAATAATAATTATCAACCTATATGCACCCAATGTCAACGCACCCAATTTCATCAAACATACCCTGAAAGACCTAAAAGCATATATTAACTCCAACACAGTGGGTGTGGGAGACTTTAACACCCCATTATCATTAATAGATAGATCATTCAAACAAAAAATCAATAAAGAAATCCTAGATCTATAATATACCATAGATCAAATGGACCTACTTGATGTCTACAGAACATTTCATCCAATTTCTACACAATATACATTCTTCTCAGCAGCCCATGGAACCTTCTCCAAAATAGATCATATCCTAGGGCACAAAGCAAGCCTCAGCAAATATAAGAAAATAGAAATTATACCGTGCATACTATCTGATCATAATGCAATAAAGCTAGAACTCAACAACAAAAGTAAAGACAAAAAACATGCAAACAGCCGGAAAGTAAATAACTCACTACTTAATGAAGAATGGATCATCGATGAAATAAAAGAGGAAATTAAAAAGTTCCTGGAAGTCAATGAAAATGAAAACACAACCTACTGGAACCTATGGGACACAGCAAAGGCAGTCCTGAGAGGAAAATTTATAGCCATGAGTGCATATATTAAAAAGACTGAACGATCCCAAATCAATGACCTAACAATACATCTCAAACTCCTAGAAAAACAAGAACAAGCAAATCCCAAAACAAATAGAAGGAGAGAAATAATAAAAATAAGAGCTGAAATCAATGAAATAGAAACCAAAAAAACCATACAAAGAATTAATGAAACAAAAAGTTGGTTCTTTGAAAAAATAAACAAGATCGATAGACCCCTGGCAAACCTGACTAAAATGAGGAGAGAAAAAACCCAAATTAGTAAAATTAGGAATGCAAAAGGGGAGATAACTACAAACACCATGGAAGTCCAGGAAATCATCAGAGACTACTTTGAGAACCTATATTCAAATAAATTTGAAAATCTAAAAGAAATGGACAGATTTCTAGATACATATGATCATCCAAAACTGAACCAAGAGGAAATTAATCACCTGAATAGATCTATAACACAACATGAAATTGACGCAGCAATCAAGAGTCTCCCCAAAAAGAAAAGTCCAGGACCTGATGGATTCTCTGCTGAATCCTATCAGACCTTTAAAGAAGAACTGATACCAACCCTCCTTAAACTGTTCCACGAAATAGAAAGGGAAGGAAAACTGCCTAACACATTTTATGAAGCCAGTATTACACTTATTCCAAAACCAGGCAAAGACACCTCCAGAAAGGAGAACTATAGGCCAAACTCCTTAATGAACATTGATGCAAAAATCCTCATCAAAATAATGGCAAACCGAATTCAACAATACATCAAAAAGGTTATTCACCATGACCAAGTAGGCTTCATCCCAGGAATGCAGGGGTGGTTCAACATATGAAAATCAATAAACGTAATAAACCACATTAACAGAGGCAAAGAAAACAACCACTTGATCATCTCAATAGATGCAGAAAATGCCTAGCCAAAACAATTAGGCAAAGAAGAAGGAATAAAAGGAATACAAATAGGTAAAGAAACTGTCAAAATATCCTTATTTGCAGATGATATGATCCTATACATTAAAGACCCAAAAAACTCTACTCAGAAGCTTCTAGACATCATCAATAGCTGTAGTAATGTAGCAGGATATAAAATCAACATAGAAAAATCATTAGCATTTCTATACACTAATAATGAACAAACTGAAAAAGAATGTATGAAAACAATTCCATTTACAATAGCCTCAAAAAAATCAAATACCTAGGTGTACACCTAACAAAAGATATGAATGACCTCTACAAGGAAAACTATACACTTCTGAAGAAAGAGATTGAGGAAGACTATAGAAAGTGGAGAGATCTCCCATGCTCATGGATTGGTAGAATCAACATAGTCAAAATGTCTATATTGCCAAAAATAATCTACATGTTTAATGCAATTCCCATCAAAATCCCAATGACATTCATAAAAGAGATTGAAAAATCTACCGTTAAATTTATATGGAAACACAAGAGGCCACGAATAGCCAAGGCAATACTCAGTCAATAGAACAATGCTGGAGGTATCACGATACCTGACTTCAAACTATATTACAAAGCAATAACAATAAAAACAGCATGTTACTGGCACAAAAACAGACATGAAGACCAGTGGAACAGAATAGAGGATCCAGATATGAAGCCACACAACTATAACCAACTTGTCTTTGACAAAGGCACTAAAAATATATGATGGAGAAAAGACAGCCTCTTCAACAAAAACTGCTGGGAAAACTGGTTAGCAGTCTGCAAAAAAACTGAAACTAGATCCATGTATATCACCCTATACCAACATTAACTCAAAATGGATCAAGGATCTTAATATCAGACCACAAACTCTAAAGGTGATACAGGAAAGAGTAGGAAATACTCTGGAGTTAGTAGGTATAGGTAAGAACTTTCTCAACGAAACCCCAGCAGCACAGCAACTAAGAGATAGCATAGATATATGGGACCTCATAAAACTAAAAAGCTTCTGTTCATCAAAAGAAATGGTCTCTAAACTGAAGAGAACACCCACAGAGTGGGAGGAAATATTTGCCAGCTACACATCAAAGGATTGATAACCAGAATATATAGGGAACTTAAAAAACTAAATTCTCCCAAAACTAATGAACCAATAAAGAAATGGGCACGTGAACTAAACAGTTCTTTCTCAAAAGAAGAAATTCAAGTGGCCAAAAAACACATGAAAAAATGCTCACCATCTCTAGCAATAAAGGAAATGCAAATTGAAACCACACTAAGATTCCACCTCACCCCTGTTAGAATAGCCATCATCAGCAACACCATGATCAACAGGTGTTGGCGAGGATGCGGGGAAAAAGGAACCCTCTTACACTGTTGGTGGGAATGTAGACTAGTACAACCACTCTGGAAAAAAATTTGGAGGCTACTTAAAAAGCTAGACATTGATCTACTATTTGATCCAGCAATACCACTCTTGGGGATATTCCCAAAGACTGTGACACAGGTTACTCCAGAGGCACCTGCACACCCATGTTTATTGCGGCACTATTCACAATAGCCAAGTTATGGAAACAGCCAAGATGCCCCAGCACTGACGAATGGATTAAGAAAATGTGGTATCTATATACAATGGAATTTTATGCAGCCATGAAGAAGAATGAAATATCATCATTCGCTGGTAAATGGGTTAAATTGGAGAACATCATTCTGAGTGAGGTTAGCCTGGCCCAAAAGACTAAAAATTGTATGTTCTCCCTCATATGCGGTCATTAGATCAAGGGCAAACACAACAAGGGGATTGGACTTTGAGCACATGATAAAAGCGAGAGCACACAAGGGAGGCGTGAGGATAGGTAAGACACCTAAAAAACTAGCTAGCATTTGTTGCCCTCAATGCAGAGAGACTAAAGCAGATACCTTAAAAGCAACTGAGGCCAATAGGAAAAGGGGACCAGGAACTAGAGAAAAGGTTAGATCAAAAAGAATTAACCTAGAAGGTAACACCCACGCACAGGAAATCAATGTGAGTCAATGCCCTGTATAGCTATCCTTATATCAACCAGCAAAACCCCTTGTTCCTTCCTATTATTGCTTATGCTCTCTTTTCCACAAAATTAGAGATAAGGGCAAAATAGTTTCTGCAGGGTATTGAGGGGTTAGGGGGAGAGGGAAGGGGCGGGGTGGGTGATAAGGGAGGGGGTGGGGGCAGGGGGGAGAAATGACCCAAGCATTGTATGCATATATGAATAATAAAACAATAAAAATTAAAAAAAAGAATTTCCCCATTATTTTGGATGTATAGAGTTATATTTCTTTAGTGCATAAGAATACAAACCACATTCTGTTGAGATGGAGTCTAGCCTAGAATTGCAATCCTCCCAATTTCAATCTAGGATTACAGCCACAAGCCACCATTGCCCACATGCTTAAGTTTTAATAAAACACTGTTAATGCATTATTTAATTGCTAACATGATGATATTATAGGTTTATGTTTAAAAAATATTTTTTAATTTCAGAGTGAGGAGGCACTTCCATGCCAAATATTGAAGACATTCTTTATTGCTAAAATTTACTAATTTTTTTCTATTAACTTTTCATCAAAACTGGAAATGGAATTTCTTACCTCAAAACCTAAAAAGCTAATATCCCAAAAGTTGTGATTTTAGCAGGAAAGTTAATAAGGTTAGGTAAAAAGAACATAATGTCTGTCATTTTCTTTGCAAAATGCTCAGCACACATCTACACAATATGGCTTGCATGTTTGTAGATATAGTTCTATAGATTTTTAATGCTGAATGCTCACTTTGAAAAAAGCATCCCTATTTGACTCCAAATGTTTCCCTTGGCTGTGTCACAGTTTATTACTGAAGGATGTAAGGTTCCCTGAAAACATTCTAAAAGAAGCACAAAGTCAGTTGGAGGGTTTTGATATACATATGTGTATAGGAAAATGACATCAATAACATCAACTGGGTAACTCCAAATAGGAAACAACAGCATTTACAATTATTAATTTCATTGATGTTTACATTATTGTTGCAATAATGGATGACTCAGACTTTGGAGGCTAAGAAAGCTCAGAAAACCTCTCAGTGCATACAATATCAGGAAAGGAAATTCTGTGAAAATCTCTTTTACTTAAATGTTTCAGATGTCCACATTTAGAAATCAGTCTAAAATCATTAGGAAAATAATAGCTCTAGTAATATGATTTTTGTTTAATTAAGTTATGTGGTAAGATCTTACCCCACAGTTACAAAGACAGCTGGATTTTTTTCATTTTTATCAATTGATGTGTCACATTGGTGCACATAAATTGTTTCAGAAGCCGAGAGCATTCACAAAAACCATTCAGTCAGGAAATGCATAATAATTTTCACTGTGATTTGCAAATTTCACAGTAAGATTTGGCTGATCACTTTCTTTTCCAAAGTATTGTTTAAAAGTAAAAGTATAGAGTTTAAAAGTAAATGTACAGAGGGCTTGCCATTGTAGTGACCCTTAAAAGCCTGTGAAGCCTTTAGAAGATCCTTGACCTTCAGGTGATTTGGAGAGGAGACAGAGAATCAAATGACTCCACAGAATCACATGAGAATCACTTTTAGCGGTTCGATTTAAGTTTTTCTAAAGTTCATGGAAATATTCTTCTTCTTTTTGTTTATAAAGAAATATTAGATCTTGATTCATATGAAATTAAATTAGTAATAACTTTTACATCTTTTTTTGTCTCTAAAACTTCTAGGAAAATAAGAAAAATATACTTTAAGTTTGAATTTTCGAAAGAGTTTTGAATACATACTTTTGGCAATGAACTTTAACATTGAAATTAACAGCTTCCTCTTTGTTTTCTTATGGATATACACAATTAAATTACCATGGTAATTTAACGATTTTTCCCAATATTAACTACAATTCTCCAGATTAATTTATTTCTTGATGGACCACTCTACCTAAATCCATTAAGAAGCAAGCTGTCATTATTCAATTTTGTATATTCCAAATAGGAAACTCAAACCCCTTCCCTCTTTCTCTTCCTCCTTCCTTCCTTTCATCTTTTGTTTCTTTTCTCCTTCTACTTAATTGCGTGAAATTTTTAAAGTGTGTATATTGGATCACAAATGATGTATACAGGTAAATTAAAACTTAGAAAGGACATGTGGAGAACTTCTGAGAGCTGGATTGGCAAAATCTCAGGAATTAAACTCTGATTATCATCCTTTTAATTGGTGCTTTGAATTGATGATTTCATTCTTTCATCTTCACTTTATTTCTTATTTGTTTGCCCATTGCATTGTGAAATCTTTCTATACACAAATTTTATTTCTGAATCTTTGCTAAGTTCCAGAATCTTTCAAATTGTGTCCGTAATACAGCAGTGGCTTTAGGGACTACTGTGTGTGAGACATGTTCCAAGGTTTTATGAAGAATAAAACGAAGATTGCAAAATTCTTCCTTTGAACTATTCATAATTTAGCAAGAAGACAGAACTCACTCATATAACAGCAGGCGGAAAAACTTACGAGTTCAATAATTCTTTCTTTTCTCAAGTACTGTGAGAATCCTTATTGTGTTGCAGAAAGACCCATGAAAGCCCAAATTACTGTGCTGTGTATTTATAAAAATTACAGAATTAACTCTCAGCATAAATCTCTGTGTCACAAAGCTCTTTGCAAGGAGCCAATTGAAGAAAAATACTTAAACTTTGATCCAAATCCATCCCATTATAGAACCGTGCCTTCGTTGTGCTCTGCAGCTCTATACCCAGAGATGTGAGTTTACAGAAAAGTACTGCTTGCACCTGTAATTGCTTTTCAGAAAACAAAGAATTCATTTAAAAACATATGTCAAGAGCTAAAGCTAAATGATATTTTTTTGTTTATGCTTTCAGCTCAGTTTAAAATGGCTTTGAATGTTATAAAACCTCTTTTAATACAATATCTTTCTATGCATGAATTTAAAGTCATATCCAAGCTAATGAATAAACATTGAGAAATACAGACAATAAAGCAATGTAGAATGTGGAACCATAGCCCTGTCATTATGCTCCAGTTTCATTCTTTGAGAAAATACAAAACAGAAAATATAGGTACAAGTTATTATAAAATTCAAATTGAGGTTTCCTTTAATATATCTTAGGATTTTTTAAAATGAGATTATTTAACATTTTGATATTTCCAGCTATAGTATATCTCATATCTGTAATCTGTTTATAATTTAATAAAGTAGATTTGGAACAAACAAAGAGGCATGTTGAAGAAAGATGCTGTGAGTAATAAAATTACCTAAGGTAATCAAATGTCCATTGTATACACATTTATAGTTATTTTTTCATCAGCAGTTATGCTAGGTCTCAGATTTATGACTAAACACCTGTTAATTTTTATTTAATGCTAGATGTTATAAATAAATGCAGGAAAGGCAAAATGACTGGTTTAAAGAGAAAAGAAAAGGTGTTTCATTTTGGATTAATTTTCTTTTGAAATTTCAGGTTTTGAGTTTAACATGCTAATTTTTGTGCCATTTCAGATGGTAACTCTTTTGAATTATTCTGTGTGGATCAAATAGCTCATCTTTAAAGGACTTTCAGACATGAGGCTGGACCACTCCTATTTCAGATCATCTTTTTCCTATGTTACTTTTCTGTATTGCCACTCATTCAACAAACTCTTTTTGAGTATTTAATTGGTAGTGGGATAGTATCAATACAGGATTCTGTGTATTTGATTATGACTCATGAAAGAGAAGATATACAATAGTGACTATAATGCTGGCCAAAAGAGGGTTAGGACCAGAAATACGACTCCCTCCTTAAACTTAGTATTTATGCTATTGCTAGACTCAGTCTTCAAAACAATGTGCAGTTAAAAAGTTAGATAAACTCATTCATATAATATCAGGGAAAATATCTTTTCCTTCCATACTAAATCTTTCCCACATTACACATAAACCGTATGGATTTTCTTGAATATCAGGATGCTGAGTCAGGAAATCAAATATAGAATAGGTTATGTGAATTATGTGTGTGGGTGTATTTTCAAAATAGCTGATGAGGGCCTTGCTGGATTCATGAACTCATAGTACATCAATCATTACACTCTCCTCTGTCTCTCGATCTTATTTTTACCTTCCACCCAGAATTTGTCCTTGTGTTTTCTGCATGACTATTCAGCCTCACTTTCTGTGTTTTGAGCTCAAGCTGTCAAAAATGTGTGCATAATTTTGTGTAATGCCACCTGGAAACAGATTTCACACTTACTTGTAGTAAGTATTCAACAAAGCTTCAGTTACTATTCTAATTAAGTTTTTTTTATGAGAATACTTTGATAGTAAGCGACGATAGTTTATCTTCTGTAGAATTTCTTCGACATGTAAAAATAAAACGTTTATCCTTAAAACTCAGGGTAGAATGATGGAATGATACCTAGTTTGGAGTTCAGATGTCAGTGTGGCACCATGGTATTCTCACCCAAGTGATTTGGAAAATATGTTCAAGCCACTTAGTGATTCTAGGCTTGTGAATTCTCTTCTATAAATTAACATAACATCAGAGAATTGCTTAGATTTTTTTGTTGTTGTTGTTGTGCTGGGTTGGGGTACATTGTGGCATTTACAAATGTTCTTACAATGTATCAAATATATCACACTTGAATTCACCTCCTCCACTGCTCTCCTTTATCTGTCCCCCATTCCTGAAACAGTTTCAACAGGTATCATGTTTGAATTTACATTAGTTTTATATTTTTATTTTTTAAAGTTCAACATGGTCATATGACCATTCAAAGTATATAGGAAAAAAAAGAATAAATAATCCCGTGAGTGAGTTTGATTTTCTAAAAGTATAGATACAATGAGGGTTTGTACCGTTGAAATGAGAGAGAACATAGATGATTTAAGACAAATATAAGGTACACTATTTCACATTGGTAACTTTATTCATGGGCTACAGCTGATGAGGAGGATCCTTCTGGGAGAACATTGTGATCTATTTAGCAGGAAATAATGCTATAATCAATGAGAAAATATCTGCCTTGATTTGGAACTGGCCATAGGTTAAGAACTGGCCATATAGATGTCACATGTTGCTTTACCAGACAGAAGATGAAATATAAGCCAAATGAGGACAGCAACAACAGCCCATCAAAGGAATAGAGGGTGGGGAGGGGCCATTTTAGCTATTCACATAGGATGTTTTAGCTTAATCATGATTTTCTCGTTAACTCTTATGATTTTTCAAATTCTTAGAAAGGAGTTAGATCTGTTCTTTCATATATAAAATTATTTGAAATTTTTAGATATTAGTCTGTTTTTGTCTCTAAAGACAGGAACATTTTATCCCCATTAAAATTTACTCTTATTTCTGCAAATATAAGATCTAAATATGTGTGCATGTGTGTGGGGTTGATGTACATATAATTTGGACCTGATTTCTGATTTCTTCACCCCTGTGAGCACAGCTTACATCCAATAAGATCCAGCAGGCATGCCAAGACCCCTAGTTGGTCTTGCAGTTTGGTGTTTAATCAAAAGGGTTGATGGCATTATGCAGATTGAAAACAATTTTTAAAATGCCATATAGCAACCCCTGCTAAATAAAGGTTTCAGACACAGTAGGGAAGAAGACCTCCTCAGTCAGACAAGAAACACTGTTAATCATATTTTGGATAATGTGAAAATGGTGTGTGCATGGTGGTGAGGTGAGGAAACTAAAAAGGTACAAGGATGGAAAACGATACTATAGTTGAAGGAATGTCCCTTCTGAGAAGTCTCTGAGTTTTACCTTTCATAAATGGTAAGGAGCCATGTGAAATATGTTATGTTGGTTGCAGAGCAGGAAAAAGACTTAAAATGTTAGGTTTTTTCTTCATACTTTGTAAAATAGCTTTCTAATAGATGCAAGACTTATTAAATTCAGATTTTTTTTCAGAAGTCTGCTTAACTTCTTAAGACATACTATGTGTGGCATGGATAGGTTAACAGTATAGAGGATTTGAAAGACCTAGGGGACACTCAAAATTTTTGTACCTGTGCCAGTTAAACCTGGATGGTCCTCCAGAAAAAAAACAAAGGCTCTGGATTTCTCATTACCAGAGTGGTAGAAAAAAGTTTTTTTGTTTCTTTGTTTTTCTCAATCTCAGGTTTAATAATGACTTAGGTACTCCTGTAGAATCTTTATGTCTGGTTACTGGAGGCCTGTGAGCACAGTTTTGTAGCTTTGGCTTGAATATTTGGAATATTTCCCTTGAAATTTATACTTTTTTGGCAATTTTACAGCTCCAGATGGCACCTGCTTGCCTAGAGTTGTGACACTCTTTGTCTCTGGAGTCAATGATGAGGTAATACATATTCATGGATATTTCATGTCTTTTAACATTATTTCATGAACATTTAAGAATCACAAAACCAAGAGTTCACTTCATAAATAAATGCATAAATACACAATAAATAAATAAACAGGAGACAATAAAAATATGAGATCTCTTTTCTATCATATAATATGCTCTTTTAAATTGCATTCTGTCAGGGAGAAGTAATTAAACAATTCTGTTGACTCACTGGGTTTTACCTACTCCACTTTGAGAGCAGCAGTGTGCATCGTGGTGGGCAGATCTGTGGTGTTGTCCCAATGCTCTCACACGGGCAAATTCCAATGTCACAGCTGTCTGTTAGTGTTTATGTCAGCTTTCCTGCAGTGCTGCTTCTTCATCCATAGACTTTCAATGAAAGAATGCCAGTCAATAAAAAAACTGGACATAAAGACAAAAATGTGCTTTGGAGAAATTGTGGTTGTGTTCTCTTGGTTTATTCAATTCAGTCAAATACATCATTTCACCAATTATTAAAATACCCCATAATACATTTTGTTTAGTGTTGTCACTCACCACACATCACAATGTGTATTGGCTTATTCAGGAGGCATGATGGGAGGTTAGCCATGGTGGAGGATAAAAGAACTAAGTGAGGAGAAAAGTTAAGTGTCCCATTGATGGAATGGATTCCCAGAATGGTTGTATTACACAGTTGAAATCACAGAATTAATGTGCAGTAGATTTTATTGTGACCAGTGTCATGATCTTGTACTTTTAGATCCATTACTTGGGATAAAACTCAAAATAGGATAAGGAACATGAAATGAATCTCAAGGGCTCATTCATTTTGATAAAGCAGTCAAAGATAAGAAACACAAAATCAAATCATTAGTAAAAGTGCCTTCAGAGCTCAGTTGCCAATGCTTTAGAAATATATATATATATAAATACACACACATATATCATTGTATATGTATATGTGTGTTGCATATATAATATATATATGAAATATATATTATTTGTGTTTGACAAATAATATTGGACATATAACTATCCAATGATACAATTGTGAGGCAGAGACTCAGTTACAAGGGTTGGACAAACATGAAAGGGGTTACAGACCTATATATAGTGAGTAAGTAGAAGAACATGATTTACAATTCATCAGCAATAAAAGCCTATAACTGAAGGGCTTAGATTCCTATTTCTATTGAATGCTTCAATAAGGATTGACTTGTCAACCTTAATGTATTACAACCTAGAGATGGGAAGTAATATTGTTGACCTGCGGACAATAAACTAATTCTGCTCAGGACACATGGTATTTTAGAGCAGTTGATAGGATATACAACTGCTCTATCATGCAGATGTTTTTTAGATGGGATATTTGACACAACATAAAAATTGAAACCTTAAACTGAGCCTCCTTTAAGTTACAGAGGTATGTTTTTAAAATTATTTTCTCAATCCTAATTTCTTATTTGGGTTCAACTCCACCATAATCATCTTTCTTGTTGAAAGCATTGTTTAACACAAGAATTTTGTCTCTTCTCATTTTTAACAAACTTATTGATATTTAATTAATACACTACTCATTTCATTTACTTAAATATATTTTCAATGAGTTTTAGTATGTTTATAGAGTTGGACAAACATTTTTAAGTACTTAAACACCACATTCATTAGCTATCTTCACAGAATCATTTTCACCTCACAGCCTATAATCAACATCTGTCTCTACAGATTTGCTTCTTCTGGATGTTCATACAAATGGAGTCATGCAATATATGACCTTTTGTGATCGCTTCCATTCAAATTCTCTAAAGGCTCATCCAGGTGGCTGCATGTATCACTGTTTTGTTTATTTTTGTGGCCAAATTATATTCCATTGCTATGTCACATTTACTTTATTAATTCACAGGGTATGGATTTAGGGTCATTTATTATTTTGGACATTATGAATAATCTGTCAAAAATATTTATGTATATGTTTTTATATGGACATATATTTCATTTCACTTGGGTGTCAATTCTCTAAGTATGGAATTATTAGACCATGTGACAATTCTTTTAATCATTTGAGAAGCTTCCAAACTCTTTCCCATGTGATTATGCCATTTTGTTGTCCCACCAGTAGTGTATGAGTCTTCATCCTCGTCAATACTTCTTATTATCTGTCCTCATAGCAATCCCACTATCTGACAAGTAGCATATCTTTATGTTTTTGTGAATAAATGGATGCATCTAGAGATCATCATTTTAAGAGAGGTGAAAAATATTACATATTTTTCTGTCATATGTGAAATCACAAACAAATGAAAAGACTTGAAAGTAGGGGCACTATTAGGGAAGATGAAGGGGACCAAAGGGACAGGGAAGGAAAGATAAGTGTGAGTAATATGGGAGGTGACATAGACTAAATACATTATATACATGCATGAAGATGTCACAGTGAGGGCTGGCAGAGTAAGTAGCTCAAGTGGTTCAGTGCCTGCTTAGCAAGCATGAAGCTCTGAGTTCAAACTCCAATAATTAAAAAAAAAAAACCTGACTAAAATGTCACAATGAAATCTGCTATTTTTTTTTGTTTGTTTGCTTGTTTTTTCTTTTAGTGGAGAGAGCGAACACAGTCCCCACTACCACAAATTAATGCAGTCGAGTTTCCCACATTTGGGGAAATTGCAGGGGTCAGCACATACGGAGTGCAATGGATAAGCCTCGCCCTAGGAAAACCACCTTTGTGATCATGGTATCTCCCCTGCCAGGTAAGTATGAAATTTGCTATTTGTATAATTAATTTTCCTCCCTATGCTAAGTTATTTTACTTAAAAATTTAAAGCATAATCTTAATTTTATAGTCCCATTCTACATTAGTTGAATTTCTATTTTTGTATCTTAAATAATGATACAATTGTGAAAGCTGTACCTACTACATAGCAGAACTCCACCTGCCCTACTCCTACATCTTTTCTATAATTGTACTTCATAATTCTTTTAAAAGCATGTAGTCATCTGTGACTGATGGAACCATTTATAGAATATCAAATTTGTTTTCAGAAAAATAGAGTTTAATGTCTTTTAATTTGAAGCAGATATTGTGATGTATTCTTTTGAAGAAAAACACTGATATAATTAAAATATTGAGAATATTTATATTTTTTCAAGATTTTATAACAGTGGAATTAACTGAGGATGGGTCAGCCCTGACTATAGAAGGGCAGTTTTTTAGAACACTGAATTAAAATCTATTTCACTGTAGAACTTAACTTGAATTAGAACAGCTGTGAACACAGAATAAATTTTAAGTCTTGACAATTTTAATACATTAGCAATAGAAAACTGATGGCAGCTCATACTGTGAAATTCTTCTGAAATGCTGTTGTATTATAATTGTCTGCAGGAACTGGCCACTGGAAATCAGCATCCTCTTTATAAAGGTATCTTTATTCCAGATCAGAAAACAACTCTGCTAATAGATTTTCTCTAACAAATGTGTATCAATCCATGTATTTTTCCACATATCATTACTCTTCATTCCTTTCTTGGTCCCAACGTCTACCTGGGGTCATGTGTGTGTGTGTGCTGAAGAAAAACCCTTTAGCATTTATTTTAGTAAGGGTCTCTTGCATATGTTATCTGTGAGTGTAGTAACTTAGAGGAGAGTTTTGTTTGGATAATGACAGATGAGAGCATCTACTAAGAAGATAAAATAAGAATCTGATTAGATTTTCTAAGAAAAGAAATGAGGAAAGGAAGAGGAGTACTCAACGAGGAGTTACAAGCTAGAAATTTTTGAAAACTCACAAGAATATCAACTTACATATGTAAGAATATGTCACTTCTTGACATATGATGTTTCCTGTAACTGATTTTCTCATTTTTTTTTCTGAATTCATCTTCATCTCTATTCTCCTACTCTACTTGATGCTCATTCAATTAATGGCTGGTGATAGCACAAGCTATTCTGATAACATGGCAAGTCAATAATGGTAGATGTGAATCACAGTGTTGAGATAATGTCAAGGTTATAAAAATTGTGAAAAAATCAGTCTTATAAATTACGTATTTGGATTTATGAAAATGGCTAGCTAAATGGTTTTAAAGGTGCTTCTTCTATAAAAAATGTGAATTACCTATGTGAAAGGGCTGATATCAAAGAGTATATAGATGATATCAACTCAAATTCATTTTTAGTATAATTTTAATATTTCATCATTCATATTTCCTGCCATCCCTATTCATATCTTATTACATTTATACTTGGCTTTTTTTTATGGTTCAAGACTAAATTTTAGTAATCAATAATCATATTTAGTGACCAGAATACAGTTCAAACTTTAGCTTCAAAATATATTGTATTCCAAATATATTTGCCAAGTTTAACTAAGTTATGTAAAAATAAAGGCATAGAGTAAGAATAGTATCTGGGAGGGAAGATTCAAAAATAAATTATGGACAGATTGGAAAAGTGATAAATGCCAAGAGAGCATTTCAGGTTTGTGCCAATCAAGTCAACGTCAAGTTTCCAAAGTATTGATATATTTTCATGCAATTTGGCCACTGTTCTAAGCTTTTCATGTACCGTGTCTGCTCAGAATTTCCACCCTTTCTCACTATGTATTGATATATTATCTGCACTTGTAAATAGAGGACACGGCTGGATACATGGGACCTTTAAGGGTTTTGAAGATGGAAGGGGTCTAGGCTATGTTGGGTCCTTGTTAATTCTAAGCTATGTTAAATTCCTCTTTCATTTTACACTGATAATTTGTGAAAACACACAGATTGCATGATTATGAGTAACAAAAAATTATTAATGTTACTTATTCGTGTAATTTTTATTTGCACAAATAAGAGCTAAATAGTATATATTTTTCAAGGCACCAATAGTGCTCAGTATGCATGATGCTCTGGGTTTAATCTCCCACACAAAAATATAGTATAAAAATAAATTATATGTAAACTCATACTTGTAATGATTAAGGGGATGGATTTCACAGACATTTTGTGATCTTGGTTGGAAATGTGCTTCATGTATGAAGCACAGAATCCTAAAGGGAATCATAAAATGTATACCATCTGTGCTTAGAATGCTTGCAAACCTCCCTAAACCTATTAACACACCTAATGTATATTGATTAAGCTGCTAAAAACCCAGCTCAACCACTTTTATTGGACAATAAATAAGTCAGATTATTTTTAAGAGGAGGTTTATCTAGTGACCAATTCTCCTGACTGGGGTTTTTCAGAACAGTAGCCACGTATATCAGTAAGGACACAGATATTAGTCTAAGGCTTCAATATTATGTGTAGATTGGTCCTGAGGACAGAAGTGAACACCCAAGGCAGTGTAGTTTGGTCATCTACCTAAAATCATGGCTATCTCTAGATAGCCTTGCTGGATCATTTCTCTTGTCTGAATTTCCATCAACTCTTTAATCATTTAGGAAAAATCAAATATGAATTTTGGAAAGACCCCATTGAATTGGCTATGGGATATCTGGGAACATTTTCATCATTATTAGTTTCATTCTTTATATTATTTACAGAGCCCCTTGTGCATGGAAGAAATAAAATACAAGGATAATAGGTTTTCAAATAGGCAATGCTAAAGCCTCATGAAGAAACAGATTGAAGAAATTTTAGAAGGAGGAGTCATTCTTGGGGAAGGCATTTTTGGTATTTGGAAAGTCATTCAGGGAACTTTTTTACTAGAAATATAGCATTTCAAGTTTCATGAAAACCTGATGAAGTCCTAAATCCATGAAACCCTCACAAAACAAATTGAAATATGATAATAAAATCAGAGATAATATCCTAACTTGAATACCGGCATACTCGTATTTAATTTGTATATTGAGTTTAGTTCATAAAATATGCATGAAACTATAAATATTCTATTTAACAGAATACAGTTCTAGGCTATTGTTTGTGTGCCAAGTATTCTTTTAATGTACTTTAAGACTTAAGGTCATTATATATCTGTATCATATGATACAGTTTTGAGAAATTTAATAAAAATATTTTGAATTTTTTCTTTAATATTACATTTTTCTTTCTTTTATAAATTCAAGAGTTTAAAGGCTAATATTTTTCATGAGGAAAAGGTATGATAAATATTTTCTATCATTATTAAATTTAAGTCATAGATTGTGCAACTTTACACTTCTTTCGTATATATGCTTCATTTAAACTTATGTTCTAAGAAAAGCTTTTGGTGAGGGGTAAATGGATATTTTAGTTTTAATGTCATGTATTTGCTTTGCAACCTATCATGCCATTAGTATGTAACAAGATTACAAAACAAAGTCATGACGACTGCGGTCTATCCACTGAAATCAATGTCTACTTTGATGTTCAAAGTTTCTTATTTTAATGACTCTTTTCTGGGAAAGAAAGTGTCCATTTATTTTACATAAGTTTAATTAAGTGCTCTTGGAGTTCTGAGGAGCTTTTATGTTTATGAGAAATTCAATACATAAATGATAATATGCTAATAACAACAAAACTGACCTTTTAGTGTAGAGAAAACATAATGATAAATCTTACCTTTTAATTAGCAAATTGCATATAGAAAATGGACAGGAGGACAGGACCTGGCTTTAATTCTATGGTACTAATTTTCCCATTGATGTTTAGCCTTGGCTTTATAATTCAAAGTTCTTCGGTCCAACTCTGGTTTTTTTTGTGAAGCAGACTCAGAGGATTGGATATTCTCAATGTATATTTGTCTCACCATTTCTTGTTTGGTATTTCACTTTACTGAGAGGCTCTTATTCTTTACAAAATGTTCTCAGACCCAGTTGAAATTGGCACTCTTGATATGAATGAATCATGTGCAAACAAGGCTGCGGACCCATTAGGCCAGCTCCACACTGACATACATTTTTTCAGTCAATGGACCCAATAATCTGCTAACTAATCCTCATCATTCTGGTTGTGGGATTGCTCTGTGAAATGATGGTAGGATATCAGCGCCAACTTCTATATCCAAATGTTTTGGTGTGATTTTGGATAATTAACTCCTCCAGCTTAACCATCCCTTTTGTAAGCACTTGGCTTTAAGTGAACAAATTCCTTTATGCTAAAAATATTTAGAATGTCTATCATTTTCTACACTGACTTTCTAATTGTATATTCAGTAAATCATATTAGCAATTTCATGATTTAATAACTTTAGATGAATAAAGTTATTATAAATGAAAATTATTGACTTAATAAATGAAATTATTAACTTAGTCATTTAAGTACATATTTAAGATTATTTATGTAGTATTGAGATAGTTAATGAATTTTCACTTTTATGAAGCTCTGTAACATTCTAGCACAAATCAATGCTATCAAGATATTAAGATATTCTAAGGAAGATATTATTAAACATTAAGTATATAATTTAATAATAATTATAACAATATTTAAACATTAGTAGGAATAGAAAAATATAAAAAGATGCATTTGCCTGTCATTTGGCCATAATAATTAATAGTATTTGGTTATATTTTACTCAATCTCTATTATTCCTTTGCCAAAATACACATCCATTTATCACAAACAGTTTATTTTATAGATGGGAAAATTGTAAGTCTTACCTTGTCAAAAGAATTTTATTGCACCTGAAATTTATATTCTTTAATATTATAAAATGTCATCCTTCTGGAAATACATATGGTTATTTTAAAAGAGGACATTTTTACATTTCATTTCTTCCAATATGAATTCAACTTCTTACTTCTTATGTGTCTCAAATCTCCTTCAATCTAGAATACTCCAAACCCTTCTTTTCTTGTGCTCAAAATATTTAGAATGTCTTGTTGAGGAATAAACTGCCCTATGTGCTTCACTTTCTGAGGATGTCTGGTTGGTTCCATTTAAATTATTCCTCTACAGTTTTGGAGATTCAATCTAAAGCCTCAATAATATTTAACATATTTCCAGAGTACTTACTTTGTGGGACTATATTCTTTGTATTGCTTGACATTAGCACACACAAATGCTGTTCCTCTTCTAGTGGTGGTAAAATGAATAACTAAATTTGTGTGTTAATAGTCCCAAACCTCCCTTGCAAAGTTGCTTTACATTTTTTTTTCTTATAGCTGATAAGTAATTGATTGCTTAGCAGTTTGGCAGCTACCACGCATTCTGTTTTATTATTTTACTTAGTTAATTTAAGTCCATTGATAATAGTTGTCAGAATAAATTACTGTTTTCAGTTTGTATTTATTAGTTTATAATGTCTTCTATAAAAATAATTATCATTTATCATAGTGTGGGATTATCTGAATCAGGCAAAAAAAGAAGATTGATTAAACTCTTCATTCTCTTTTATAAATATCAATATTCATCATAAGGATTTGGTCAATTAATTGTTGCCAATTGTTTCACAATGTGTTATTGTTACTCACGTTGTTGTTGATGATAGTCATAATTAATGCATTTTAGATTCATCTTCTCCTTTTGTGTATATCATTATGAACTCCTAGAGTCTTATTCATTTTATATGCTCATTAAATTATGGGGTCATTATCTCATAGATTGAGAGATGTTTCAGTCTAGCTAAAAAAGATGCTAAAAGAAAGATTGAAAGAACGTGATCCAGAGAAAATAAATTAAAAACTACTTCTTCAAAAATTCTGGATAGTGACATATGAAAAATGTGTTGGAAATTTTTAAGGTAGGGAAGATTTAAGAATATGTAAATATTCTTATGTAAATATGATAGATAGGAAAATATCTATAGAGGAGAAGATGTTAAACATTCAGAAATAATGGCTGAAAGATTCTTGAAGTAATTTTGTAGATGATGGGGACACCTGAAAGACAAAGAGAATGAGGAGTTGCTAAATGGACACACCTCACATTAGTAGTGATAAATATGATAATGCTAATGACAAAATTTATGTCATACTTACTGTATTCAGTAATATGACACATTGCACATATCTTCTTTATCATAGTTAAAGTATTGCCTGGATATGTCTCATATTAGAGCTGAAGCCTAACAGCTGGAATTGAACCCACGACAGTCCAAATATTTTACCTACCTGGTTTTGTAGCAACCATGATATACTCTATATTTGCAGATTAAGGTACATGTGACAAAGAATATAAATATATATTGACTAATAGAGTGAGACAGAGCCTGATTTTTGAGAATACAAAGCTGGAAATGAAAACATATGCTTCTTGCTTACACATATTCGTCTTACTAGAAGCTGGTTGCCCATGAATTTATGTTATCTTATTTTATCTATTAGTAGCTGAGACAAAAGAATGTTGAATGGAAAAAGTGTTATCTATAAAAAAGATAACCCTAAATTAAGACTAAAGGAAAGAGAGCAGTTGAAAATATGGACTATGTGATTAAGGTTTACAGAACTTGTGTGTCTAGGCCACCAGGTACGAAACCTGGAATAGATTAATGGAGAAGGGATTAAAACTAACACTCGAAGGACTTTTTTAATTTTCAGTTTTTAAAATTTTCTATTTACTTATTTCTTATTTTTTTTTGTACTAGGGGTACATTGTGATATTTATGAAAGTTCTTCAATATATCATAGTTGAATTCATACTCTCCAACATTCTCCTTTACTCACCTTCCCCCCATTCCTGGAATAGTTTCAACAGGACTCAATTTTCCATTTACATATATGTGTACATAATATTTCCACTACACTCACTCTCCTACATCCTTTCCTTATATCTTTGCCTTTGCTAATTGGATTGAATAATAGAAAGGTTGTACAAGTAAGTTGGAGGGACAGAAAAATTGGCAAAACAATATCAATAAAATATTAATGCTAAATAATTACACAAGTGACTGGCATTTATTTATATCTAATTGTATGTAAAATTGTCAGACAATGTGATTACCTAAATTGATAATTTCACATGCAGAACAAGTCATCATAGGTATATGAAGGCGAGTCACTGAAATAGAATTGATATGTAAAATTGCAGAATTTAGAAAAGCAAAGGACAAAAAAAGACCAGAATTGAAATGGTCAAGTCTGAGATATATTGAAGGCTGCTAGATTTGTAGCAGTATCTATTATTGGAATAGAGAATTGGCTGTTATTGTCTCCAAATCCTGAGAGTTAGAGGATATTATCAGTCACTGAGTCTTCTTTCTGAAAGATATTCTGGGCCCATGCTTGTCTATTCACAGCTCAGCACACAATAGCAACCTAAACTTTTGTTGTATTACTTAGATTTGAAACTTTAGGATGATAGCCAAGGTTTGAAGATAATTGAACTCTTTATGGTAGAAAAATGCTTTGAAATGTTAATTTATGCATGAATGGAAAACAATGAAGTACAGATGGCGAATCAAATGGTACCCTTGATATTCTCAATCTCTTCTCTCTAAGGAATCCATGATATCTTTGACTATATGAGACTGAGACTATTATTTCTGTCCTGATAATACTCATAACTCTCTTCTGTCATTGCTTTTCATTATTCATTTATCTTTCCCGTCAGTCTGTGTCAGAAGAAGCAGTTAATTGTTTTAGAGTATTTTTAGCAGCTACAGAATATTTACAATCTGTCTAGAGTCGTTCAAAGTGCAAACTCTTAAGTATATAGCCCTTATATACAAATTACATAGCTTCAGCTAATGCTTTTAATTACATACGGCTACAAAATGTAGTGCAGGACCTTATAGTCATTTGTAACTTTCCATTTTAGCTTATTAAAAACTCTTGCTCCAATTGGCTTTTGATTAGTAATGCTGCCCAAGTAAGTAGACAAATTTATACATACTTCTGAATAGTTTTCTTAACTTATGAAAAAAATACTTGTACTTTACCTTGAAAGGATGTCTACTTTTACAAAGTCTTTTATCTGTATCACCTTCTGTTGTGATATTAGTTGTCTTCCATGTGTGCTGTTGTCTATTCCATGACCACTTAAACCACATCACTTCAAATCCAAAATCTTAAACCCAATGGAAACAACGTAAAACCTTAAATCTTTTCTCTAGAACCTATTCATACCCTAGAGTTTCCTTGTCATTTAATGATCTCCAAGTCATTTGTCAATTAGGTAAAAATTCTAAAGCTTATTTTGATAATAAACACTTTCTGAACCAATGCCAAGTCTTGTTGACTTGGCAGATTCTTCTCCTGCCTTTCTTTGTCTTTGCTACACCTGGCCCCATCATTCATTTGGGCTGTTGCAGTATTTCTCCTAGCAGCTCTCTTCATTTTCTCTAAACTGTCAAACAAGCAGCACATCTTAAATGTGCATCAGACTACAACACCATCATCTTTAAATGCTTAAGCAACTTTTTATTGCAACTACTTACATCATAGATGAGTAGACTCATGCTCACTTCTCTTTTAAATCTTCCACAGTGGAACTCTTTCTCACCCTTCAGCATGTTATGCTTTTTCAATCCTTAGAGCTTTGCAAAAGTTGGTCCAACTTGTTGGAACTCTTTACCTGAGATCTAATACTTGAATCTCTTTCATCATTTAAGTCACAATTCACATGACCCCTTCTCATGATGTTTTCCCTGCCTAGCACACAGACACTAATCTCACAAATTCTGTTTTCTTTCTTATCTCCTTTGACTCTATTGTTTCATAAAGCTCACACAGCTAAAAATAGTCTTATTTAATGTTTACATATTTATTAGTTGCCTGTTTTCACTAAAGAATAAATATGCTTATTGATTTTTATATCCTGATATCATGATTTCCTAAAAGCATAGAGTAGGCCTTATCATACAGGAAATATTCAATAAATACTTGAATGTGTGACTGAATTAATGAATTATCAAAATGCATACATTACTTTAGGATTCAGAACCTACAGTGACTTTAAGTCATAAAATTTCTTTTATAATAAATTATGCTTTTCTGCTGCTTATAAATAAATAACAGATACATAATTGTGTCATGATTAGAGTAGAATTTGATATAATCATTCTTCTAAATTCAAGATACTGTTTTCTATTTAAATGTATTTAAGACAATTTACAGTATGTTGAGAATTTATTAGCAATTTTCTTTTACATACCATGTTCTGGACCTTTACCATTGGGTATCTTAGATCAAGAGACACAATAGATTGTGCAGGTGTGTATGTGTTCAGGTGTTGGTGAGTGTGCCCAATATTTTTTGCTGTCAAGGTGGTGACAACAATAAAGATTTTATTTTCTAAAGGCTCACATATAAATTATAAAGCACTTTAAAATCTATTTGAGAAAAATGACAATTAAATATGTATGAAACCACACTGTGTTTTAAAACATTGTGGTTGAGAATTTTAGTCTATTGCTTTCATTATGAAATATTTTAGAGATGAAACATCTGATGTATGATATAATAAATATCTATGAATCTGACTCCCAACTGAAGAAAAGAAGTTATAAATTGAACAGAAGCATTTTTCATACTTCTCCTCATTCACAACTCTTATACATCCCTTAAAAGATAGACATTATTCTGAGTTTGATATGCTCTATTCCATGTGAGACTTATAATTTTACTACTTGTTTATCTCTAAACCATTAATCACATGGGTTTGCATGCATACTCACGTAGACCTCAATTTACTTGTGTTTTTTTCTTTAATAATTAAAACATTCATGTCATTTATATTCCATTCATTTTCATTACAGCTTAAAATTCTATTTTATCTTGTAAACCTTATTCACTTTTATAACAAAATATTAATAAGCAACATATACCTTGGTTCTTAACTTTTTACTCATCAAAGAGTATGTGTGTGTGTGTTGATGATTGTGCCCAATATTTTTTCCCTGGCAAGGTGGTGGCAACAACAAAGATTTTTATTTATTCATGTTTCCTGCACTTCCTGAGAGCTTCTCCAGGCTACTCTCTCAGCATTTTCTTAATATTTCAGTTATCTTCCAAAGTGATTGCACAAATTACAATAAAAAGTAAAACAGATTTTTCTATTACCCCATACTTTCAAAAATTAATAGTTATAGTATCTAACAGAGGCATACTTCCAATGAATAGTTAGAATTATCTTGTAAAATTTAGTAGTCCCGGCAACTCATGTGCTTGGTTAACCTTGATAGATTTTTTTTAACTTATTTAATAAAAACATAAAGCACTTAAATATTCATCTTTTGAAGGATTTTAAATTCATCATTCTGTAATTGTAATTCTTATCTTTATTGCCAGAAGAGAACTTAAATATTTTCCCATGTATATGGGCATCATGTGTGTATATAAATTATATATTTACAAATTTTGATTAGCTCTATTGAATTACTTACCTCTCATGCTATGTGAAGTCCTTTGTAATTTTCAATAGCGACATTTTATTCATTAGTACTGTGAGTATCATGTAGTTGTCAACTTATCTTTAAAAGAAAATGTATTGGTTCAATTTTTCATTTTCTCAGGCAGTTTTAGATGAAACATTTGATGGATTTCTCACTCTAAGTAAAACATTATATAGTTTTCTATGCAAATAATTAGGACAAAAGCAAATATACTGTATGAGGCTATGTCAGTTCCTTATAAAATTCTACAAGCTTCTGCACAGAAATGACTTTTCTTTATTTTTTAGAAACTATTTTATGAACCAGTTATTGCTCCTAGCAATGTACTTTTCCAACATTAATTGCTCTTAAATGACCTCATAAATATTCAATTTTTTAATATTTCTCAAGGAATTTTACTAAAATAGTATTATTTTTTATCATAGTGGCAAAAATATTTTCTGTAAAGTATCCTGACTCATTCTATATCTCAGCTGGAAGAAACCTAGGCAAATTAGACTTCATGTGCTCATCCTTTTTGAAAACCATGTTTAGGGAGTTCTAGTTCATTCTAGTATGATTTATTTCTCTCCAGTAAAATCTGATCCTTCAGCCTAATTTTCTGATTGAAGATCTACTTAACAGTATTTCCTTAGATCTTTGATATTCCTATTTTAAAGAAATTTCTTTGACAATAAAGAACTTAAATAGAATTTTATGCTGCATGTTCCCTGTAAAACACCGTCCTATATTTTATCATAAAGACAAGAACATGAGATACTTTATTTAGTATGTGACATAAGATAGCATTCCAATGTTTGTCACTTTTTTGTTAGATTTATTAATGCATACTTTATGTACTTTAGATAGCTATGATTTTATTATTCTTATGTTAATTTTGAGTATTGATGTATTCACAGTCTTTGCTGTACTCTTTCATTATTTTCAATAACTTCCTGTATGTTCTCTTTAGTTTGTTGTCAATTAACATTCTATGACTATCGCTTATCCAATTCTCTAATCTTGACAGTCTAAACTTACCCTTTATTCTTAGTGCACTCACTTGTTTGTTAATGCACTGCTGAAGAGGAAGGAATTTAAATGTAGGACAATTAGTAACTTTTAAGTTCCACTTCTGATGCAGTACATCATAGCACACTATATTACAAAAGTAGCAAGCTCATTTGCTACATTTGAAAATAGCCTTCTGTTACTGTTTTGATAGGCATGTTTCACTTTTTCTTCACATGATGAGTTAGAGTGGAATTCTAATTAAATTTTCATACATTTGCTCTCATGACCACAAGGATTCTTCTCCTTTCTTTTACTATGGGGAAAATGATATTAACAGATGTTTCTAATAATGAACTGACTTTAAATTTAGGTGAGGTTTTCTCTGTAGATTTTTCCAGATTTTTAAAAAAATACTAATTGCAAGGTTCAGTTTACTAGCGTGTCATGTAGAATTACAGCCTAAGAATAACTGAATAGAATTACCCTGTAGATTTCTTTCTTCTAATTTTTTCCTCATGGATTGAACCCAGAGTTTGTGTATACTAGACAAGGGCTCTATCACTTGAGCCACACCCCCAGCTCTCTTGCTTGCATTTTGTTTTGGATACAGGCTCTAGCTATAAGATGCCCTGCTCTGGTCTCATATCACAATCATCCTGCCTCTGCCTCGTGAGCAGCTGCAATCATAGGAGTATACTCTCACTACCACGGCTTACAAATTTCTTTTATTAGCATGGTCTTGTGTGGTTTTCAAATTAATCTTGTATGAGGTTTTAAATCTCTAGTAGCAGTGTCCCCTTTTTACACTCAACTATGTAATTGATAATAGTTTGAGCTTCTTTCTGCCTTGAGTAGCTAATAGAATTACCCTGTAAAGTTTTATAGGTCTGATATTTCCCATGTCGGCTTAATCTTGTTGGGTTTTTCACCTCTGACTTAATTAATGTCTTTTAGTTGTTTTTTTAAGTATTAATCTTAAGAGGTGTTTCAATTATGATTTTTGTCCAAAAAACTTGATTTTTATTTTCTGCATACTAATTTTATTGGATTGTGAGGTAATGAATAGATTTCATTAGATTATAAGAAACACTATGCCAAGATATGGGAACTTGGTATGCTACTCAGAATTGAAGTAAATATACAAATCCACAGCAATAAAAAGGTCTATTTCAATTTCCCTTGTTCTTCCTTTTTAAAGACCCTAATGAGACAGGTTTCCTGCCCTATTCTTGGAAGGAAGGCATATTGCAGAGAGGCCCAGAAGACTCTGAACAATAAGGTCTCTCTGAGTTATCCCCATTTATTTTGCATCAGTGCACACTTCTGCCTTGTCACTCACACTTCCGTATAACTGTCCATGTTCATAAAACTCTTAAAAAAAAAAAAAACACACAGTTTTCCCTGGATCATTGTTTTCATTTATGAAAACAATCTCATGCTAAGCAAAACTTTCATAAAATAACTTTGTCATGCTTTTCTGTCATCCATCTGTCTTTTGTTAGAGAATCTTTGTCTTAAACCCTCTTGTAGGTGGAGCAAAGATGTTGCTTTTGCTCCCTTACAATTCTTTTTCTCTGGGAATGCTTTGAGACTTCTTTTAAGGGCGTGTCAGATAGTTATACACACACATAGAGTCATACATTGCCTAATAGTGATACATTCTGACAAATGGGTCATTGGGTGATTTTATAATTATGTGAACATCATAAAATGTAATGACACAACTCTAAGACCAATGAGACATCACTAGGTGTCTCTGGACCAGCACTATATGAGCAGTCTGCCCAGGGGCAGACATAGTGACTTTTAAAAATTTTCTTTTGTTCTTCTATAAGTTTTGCTTCTAGGTCACCTTATTATCAAACAATTTGTGATTTTTTTAACTTAATGTACTAAACTTCATACTTAAATTGAAGTTCATTTGGTTTGGATTAAGATTTTTCCTGTTGCATCCATGGTTTTTGTATTCCACATACACACAAACACATGACATATAATCTGACTTATAAACACTACCTGATTATAAGCACAGTGGTATACCCAAGAATTTTATAGCTGTTCGCTCAACTGGATCTTTTCTGCAATACATTTATCACACATGTGTGTATCATGACCTCCATTATGTATTATTAACTTGTAACTGAAATATTTTAAATATAAGAGCAATTCAGAATAATGAACTCCTATGGCTGTGTGGTTACACTTCACATGATTAAAGATAGTGGTTTGTAACTTTTCAGTTTATGTGAAGTCTGACAGCTGAAACATTATTTAACATTTTTCAACAATGTCAGTTTAATGGAACTTTTTCTTTATATTATAAAGTGATATATGATCTTGTTATAAAAGTTGTGAATTTTTATCAAGGTATTTTATGGTGTTTGTTAAATTTCCTTATGACACCTATAACTGATTACTGATGTAAAATTCATCTGGTCTACAAACAAATTTACTTTCTAAATGTATATATTTTTAACTAAAGTATTGCATCCATTACAATTTTGGGCAAGATTCTACATTTACACACATGCTGATTTTATTTCAGTCCCTGATTTCCTCACTATTCAGAAATGTTTAAACTTTATTATATTCAAATGTACCTGAGTTGCTTTAAGATACCATTGCTGGAGATTCCAAGATGGTGACTAGAGAGAGGAAGCATAAAGTGTGCTTCCTAAAGTAAAATCTTAGAGAGATGCTGGAGATACACCTTGCAGAAAAAAAACACTAAGAGGCAAAACTCTGACACTGCCACATCCCCAGCCTGTGCATAGCATCCCCACTCCATGGTAAATGGAGAAACCAGGAGGGGTCCTGCACCACCAGATGCCAGCTTCTACTGGCTAGAGAGAAGCAGACCACCAGGTGAGCTAAGCGGCATGCGGTACTCCCACAAACAACCCTGGGCCAGATCAACATACCCACCTGGACAGACCGACCCCCACCCAGGGATAAAAGAGAAAAAAACCAAACTGAATAATAGCAACAACAAGGCAGGAGTGGTGACACCCACCCAGCAACCTTGGAACAGGAAATCTTGTAACAGTGACTGTCATGAGGAGGGTTCCTCTAGAGAGCAGGGAAGGGGCACTTCCCATGTGATCTGTAAATAAACAGGCCAGCCAGAGAAGGCAGGTGTAATGCCACGTCCCCTAGTCTGTGTGCAGAAGGGAAGGCTTGTAACAGTGGCTGTCATGCCCAGGAGAACTCTAAATAAAGCCTGTGGGGCCAGGTGAGTGTCAAGCTCGTTCCTAAGATCTGCAATCAATAAAGCCTCCAGCAACAGCTGGCTGACAGCAGCGGGCAGGTGAGCCACAACCTCAGATAGACATTCACAAAGCTGTCTCCAGACTCTTTTTTTTTCTCTTCCTTTGATGAGACAATGACAGAACTAGAACTGGAAGGTGAAGGACTAACTGAAACTGTATTGCATTTGAACTTGGGATTTTTGTTTTGTTCTGTTTTTGTTTTTTTGTTTGCTTTTTCTGTTTGTCTGTTTGTTTTGTTTTTTGTTTTTTCCCCTTCTATGAGACAATGACTGAACTACTTCTAAGACACTATCTCCAGGATTGGAGGCTGAGGGACTAACACCAGAATTATTAAGACTGAAACTTTATTGCATTTGAACTTGGAGATTTTTTTTTTAATCCTCTCTCTGTCTCTCTAATGCCTGTTTAGATTTCCATTGATTAGTACACTATCTCTCCCTGTTTATTTCTTTGGCACTGCTCTTTTTGTTGTTGTTTGTTTGTTTGTTTTAGTTTGTTTTTCCCTTTTTCTTTACCTTCTTTACTCTCCCTCTCCTCTCACCCTTCCATTCTAGATATCACCATTGTTATTATTACAAGCTAGACAATACTGAATTACACACAGTACAGGGACAGTAACAATAGCAAGGGCAATGACGGGAAGACAGAAAAAAGAGGGAAACCAGTTTTCCCCCAGTAATAAATTAGTACAGGAACCAAAGGGAAATGACAAAAACAGATACTCAGATCCAGACTCCAACAAAACAAAGATAAACTATGCCAAAGAACCCAATGAAACCCACAGGAAAAATCTGAAAGAAGAAATCCTGCAAGTAATTAATGAGAATTTTATAGAGATGATACTGTTATGATCAACCAATTTGTACAGGAGACACTCAAGAAATTCCAAGACAACAAAAATAGAGAATTTGAGAAAGCACAAGAACAAATAAAAGAAACTATAGAAGCAATGTATAAGCACCAAAGTGAGATAAAGAACAAGATAAATAAAGAGATAAGTGAACTCAGGGTGAAAAAAGACAATATTAAAGAGGAAGAAACTCAAGATATGGAAAACCTCAGAAAAAAGAATGAAACAGAAATGCAAAACAAAATGGAAGGCCAATCCAGCAGAATAGAACAAGCAGAAGACAGAATCTCAGAACTCAAAGATGAAATAGTAATTAAAGGAAAAACTGAAGAACTATTAGTTGAACAACTCAAGACCTATGAAAAGAAAATGCAAGAACTTACTGAGTCCATTAAAAGACCAAACCTGAGAATTACAGGCATTGAAGAAGGAGAAGATGTGCAAGCAAAGGGAATGCATAACATATTCAACAAAATAATTACAGAAAATTTCCCAATTCTTGAGAAATCTATGCCATACAGGTACAACAGTCCTCCAGAACACCAAACAGACTTGACCAAAATAGAACTACCCCATGGCATATTATCATTAGAACAACAAGTACAGAGACTTGAGAAAGAATATTGAAGGCTTTAAGAAAGAAAAACAAATGACATACAGAGGTAAACCCATCAAAATCACAGCAAACTTCTCAACAGAAACATTAAAAGCAAGAAGAGCTTAGGGGGAGGTCTTCCAGGCACTGAGTGAAAATAACTTCAACCAAGATATCTTCCATGATATCTGCTTACCATGGAAGATAACTTCTGCTTATCTTCCATGATAAGCAGAAACTAAAACAATATATGACCATAAAGCCACCACTACAAAAGATTCTTCAAGGGATTCTGCACACAGAAAGTGAAACCCAACATACTAATAAAAGGGGAACTAGACCAAAAGGAAATAATAATTACCAATCTATATGCACCCAATTTCATCAAACATACCCTGAAGGACCTAAAAGCGTGTATTAACTCTAACACAGTGGTTGTGGGAGACTTTAACACCCCACTATCATCAATAGATAGGTCATCCAAACAAAAAAAAATCAATAAAGAAATCCTAGATCTATAATATACCATAGATCAAATGGACCTACTTGATGTCTACAGAACATTTCATCCAACTTCTACACAATATACATTCTTCTCAGCAGCCCAAAGAACCTTCTCCAAAGTAGATCATATCCTAGGGCACAAAGCAAGCCTCAGCAAATATAAGAAAATAGAAATTATGCCACGCATTCTATCGGATCACAATGCAATGAAAGTAGAACTCAACAACAAAAATAAAAAACATGCAAACAGTTGGAAACTGATTAACTCATGGCTTAATGAATGGGTCACTGATGAAATAAAAGAGGAAATTAAAAAGTTCCTGGAAGTCAATGAAAATGAAAACACAACCTACCATAACCTATGGGACACAGCAAAGGCAGTCCTGAGAGGAAAGTTTATAGCCATGAGTGCATATATTAAAAAGACTGAATGATATCAAATCAATGACCTAATGATACATCTCAAACTCCTAGAAAAACAAGAACAAGCAAATCCCAAAAAAGTAGGAGAGAAATAATAAAAATAAGAGCTGAAATCAATGAAATAGAAACCAAAAAAACCATACAAAGAATTAATGAAACAAATGTTTGTTCTTTGAAAAAATAAAGGAGAGTGATAGACCCATGGAAAACCTGACTAAAATGAGGAGAGAAAAAAACCCAAATTAGTAAAATTAGGAATGCAAAATGGGAGATAACAATAAACACCATGGAAGTCCAGAAAATCATCAGAGACTACTTTGAGAACCTATATTCAAATAAATTTGAAAATCTAAAAGAAATGGACAGATTTCTAGACACATATGACCATCCAAAACTGAACCAAGAGGAAATTAATCACCTGAATAGACCTATAACACAACATGAAATCAAAGCAGCAATCAAGAGTCTCCCCAAAAAGAAAAGTCCAGGAACTGATGGATTCGCTACAGAATTTTATCAGACCTTTAAAGAAGAACTAATACCAACTCTCCTTAAACTGTTTCACAAAATAGAAAGGGAAGGAAAACTGCCTAACACATTTTATGAAGCCAGTATTACACTTATCCCCAAACCAGGCAAAGACACCTCCAAAAAGGAGAACTATAGGCCAATCTCCTTAATGAACACTGATGCAAAAATCCTCAATAAAATAATGGCAAACCAAATTCAACAACACATCAAAGTGATCATTCACCATGAGCAAGTAGGCTTCAACCCAGGAATGCAGGGGTGGTCCAACATATGAAAATCAATAAACGTAATAAACCACATTAATAGAAGCAAAGACAAAAACCACTTGATCATCTCAATAGATGGAAAAAAGCCTTCGATAAGATCCAACACCATTTCATGATAAAAGCTCTAAGAAAACTAGGAATAGAAGGAAAGTACCTCAACATTATAAAAGCTATATATGACAAACCTATAGCCAGCATTGCACTTAATGGTGAAAAACTGAAACCATTCCCTCTAAAATCAGGAACGAGACAAGGATGCCCACTACCTCCACTCCTATTCAACATAGTACTGGAATTCCTAGCCAGAGCAATTAGGCAAGAAGAAGGAATAAAAGGAATACAAATAGGTAAAGAAACTGTCAAAATATCCCTATTTGCAGATGATATGATCCTATACTTAAAGACCCAAAAAACTCTACTCAAAAGCTCCTAGACACCATCAACACCTATAGCTAGTTAGCAGGATATAAAATCAACATAGAAAAATCATTAGCATTTCTATACATTAATAATGAACAAACAGAGAAAGAGTATATGAAAAGAATTCCAATAGCCTCAAAAAAAAAAAAAATCAAATACCTAGGTATAAACCTAAAAAAAGATGTGAATGACCTCTACAAAGAAAACTATAAACTTCTGAAGAAAGAGATTGAGGAAGACTATAGAAAGTGGAGAGATCTCCCATGCTCATGGATTGGTAGAATCAACATAGTAAAAATGTCTATATTGCCAAAAGTAATCTACATGTTTAATGCAATTCCCATCAAATTCCAATGACATTCATCAAAGAGATTGAAAAATCTACTGTTAAATTTATATGGAAACACAAGAGGCCACGAATAGCCAAGGCAATACTTAGTGAAAAGAACAACACTGGAGGTATC
The DNA here is from genome assembly GCF_047511655.1 of Castor canadensis. Taxonomy (NCBI): domain Eukaryota; kingdom Metazoa; phylum Chordata; class Mammalia; order Rodentia; family Castoridae; genus Castor; species Castor canadensis. The sequence continues at coordinate 10,338,144 of NC_133389.1, forward strand.
ACGATACCTGACTTCAAACTATATTACAAAGCAATAACAATAAAACCGGCATGGTACTGGCACAAAAACAGACATGAAGACCAGTGGAACAGAATAGAGGATCCAGATATGAAGCCACACAACTATAACCAACTTGTCTTTGACAAAGGCGTTAAAAATATATGATGGAGAAAAGACAGTCTCTTCAACAAAAACTGCTGGGAAAACTGGTTAGCAGTCTGCAAACAACTGAAACTAGATCCATGTTTATCACACTATACCAATATTAACTCAAAATGGATCAAGGATCTTAATATCAGACCCCAAACTCTAATGTTGGTACAGGAAAGAGTAAGAAATACTTTGGAACTAATAGGTATAGGCAAGAACTTTCTCAACAGAACCCCAGCAGCACAGCAACTAAGAGATAGCATAGATAAATGGGACTTCATAAAACTAAAAAGCTTCTGCTCAACAAAAAAAATCGTCTCTAAACTGAAGAGACCATCCACAGAGTGGGAGAAAATATTTGCCAGCTACATATCAGACAAGGGACTGATAATCAGAATATATAGGGAACTCAAAAAACCAAATTCTCCCCAAATTAATGAACCAATAAAGAAATGGGCAAGTGAACTAAACAGAGCTTTCTCAAAAGAAGAAATTCAAATGGCAAAAAAAAAAACATTCAAAAATGCTCACCATCCCTAGCAATAAAGGAAATGCAAATTAAAAACACACTAAGATTCCACCTCACCCCTGTTAGAATAGCCATCATCAGCAACACCACTAACAACAGGTATTGGTGAGGATGTGGGGAAAAAGGAATGCTCTTAAACTGCTGGTAGGAATGTAAACTAGTACATTCACTCTAGAAAAAAATTTGGAGGCTTCTTAAAATTCTAAACATAGATCTACCATATGATCAAGCAATACCACTCTTGGGGATATACCCAAAAGACTGTGACACAGGTTACTCCAGAGGCACCTGCACACCCATGTTTATTGCGGCACTATTTACAATAGCCAAGTTATGGAAACAGCCAAGATGCCCCACTACTTACAAATGGATTAAGAAAATGTGGTATTTATACACAATAGAATTTTATGCAGCCATGAAGAAGAATGAAATGTTATCATTTGCAGGTAAATGGATGGAACTGGAGAACATTATTCTGAGTGAGGTTAGCCTGGCCCAAAAGACCAACAATTGTATGTTCTCCCTCATATGTGTACATTAGATCAAGGGCAAACACAACAATGGGATTGGACTTTGATCACATGATAAAGCAAGAACACACAAGGAAGGTATGAGGATAGGTAAGACACCCAAAAAACTAGATAGCATTTGTTGCCCTCAACACAGAGAAACTAATGCAGATACTTTAAAGCGACAAAGGCCAATGGGAAAAGGGGACCAGGAACTAGAGAAAGATTAGTTTGAGAAGAATTAACCTAGAAGGTAACACACATGCACAGGAAATTAATGTGAGTCAACTCCCTGTATAGCTATCCTTATCTCAACTAGCAAAAACCCTTGCCCCTTCCTATTATTGTTTATACTCTCTCTTTAACAAAATTAGAGATAAGGGTAAAATAGTTTGTGCCTGGTAGCAAGGGGGTGGGGGGGAGAGGGAGGTGGTGGGGTAGTTAAGGGAGGGGGCAGATGGAAGAGGTGAGAAATGAACTAAACATTGTATGTACATATGAACAACAACAACAAAAGAATCAAATAACAGTCACTGACCCATTAATCTTTATTTTAACGTCAAGATTATTTTAACTCCGTCTTAACATTTCAAGATTTTTTTAAATTTTATTTCAACATTTCAAGATCAGTCTACTGGTAGTATTTTACAGGAATACTTCTCCATACAAAAAAAGGTACAAAGATATTATAATGAATAGAAATGAGTCAAATCTTAGCAAAATCTATAAACACTAATTAATATACCAAATGCTCATTGGACTCACTGGAAAACTAGGTCAGCTATTACTTAGTTATTTATGTAAGACACATACGTACATAGTTGAAATCTACTTGCTTAGCATACAAAACTAATCATTTTTAGTGATGCTGAGGGTCTGGCTTTATGTGAAATTTAGTCTAAATAACATTTATTTTTCCTTAAAACATCTCTGTTTCAATATATTGCAAGCTTCTCAAAATCAAAACTAGACTTTTAAATTTCCTTAGCACTCTCAAATGTCATTATTTCTGTGGATAGTATGATTTATATTCTTGCAAATTGATCATCCTTCCAGGATTTCTGCAGACTTCTTTATGGTACTCAACACCCCAGATGGACTAGGAAATTACAGAAGTATTAATTATTACCCCTCCTTCTAGTCATGGATATCCAGGCTCTCCTCAAAATTGAAGGCAAAGTAAACTTTTTCTTTATTCATTTATTTATATGTCCATACATTGTTTGGGTCATTTATCCACCCTGCTCCCGCTCCCACCCTCTCCCCCCACTCATTTTCAGGCAGGTGCCCGTTCTGCCTTTATCACTAATTTCGTTGAAGAAAAGACATAACCATAATAAGGAAGACAAAGAGTTTTTGCTAGTTGAGTTAAGGATAACTATACAGAGAGATTCCTAGAATTGCTTTTGTGTACCCATGTGTTACGACCCATGGTGATTCAACTCTAACTGATCTTTACACTGGTTCCTGATCCCCTTCTCATGATAATCTCTGTTGCTTTAAGGTTTCTGTATTAGTTCCTCTGGAGTGGGGACATCAAACGCTTTCATGTTTTGGCTTTTCTACCTATTCCTATATTCCCCATATGTGCTCTCGCCTTGTCATGTGATCCAAGTCCAACCACATTGCTGCATTTGCCCTAAATATAAAGTCTACATACGAGGGAGAACATATGATTTTTTATCTTCTGTGCCTGGCTGACTTCACTGAGAATAATGTTCTCCAGTTCCATCCATTTACTTGCAAATGATAAGATTTCATTCTTCTTCATGGCTGAGTAAAATTCCATTGTGTGTAAATACCACATTTTCTTGATCCATTTATCAGTAGTAGGGTATCATGGTTGTTTCCATAACTTGGCTATTGTGAATAGTGCTGCATTAAACATGGGTGTGCAGGTGCCTCTGGAGTAACCTGAGTCGCATTCCTTTGGGTATATCCCCAACAGTGGGATTGATATGGCAGGTCTATGTTTAGATTTTTAAGAAGTCTCCAGATTTTTTTCCAGAGTGGAAGCACTTTCTTGCATTCCTACCAACAGTGGATTAGGGTTCCTTTTTCCCCACATCCTCACCAACACCTGTTGTTGGTGATGTTTTTGATGATGGCTATTCTAACAGGGGTGAAACTTCCTCAATAGAACCTCAGTAGCCCAGCAACTAAGGGAAAGGATGAATAAGTGGGACTTCATGAAATTAAAAAGCTTCTGCACAACAAAAGAAATGGTCTCTCAACTGAAGAGACCACCCACAGGTGGGAGAAAATATTTGCTAGCTATATATCAGACAAAGGACTGATAACCAGCATATACAGGAAACTTAAGAAACTAAACTCTCCTAAAATCAATGAACCAATTAAGAAATGGGCAAGTGAACTAAACAGAACTTTTTCAAAAGAAGAAATTCAAATGGCAAAAAAACACATGAAAAAATGCTCACTATCTCTGGCCATAAAGGAAATGCAAGTCAAAGTAAACTTTATAAAATTAACTTTACAGGTTAGGTTTGGAAATTACGTTCCTAAATTATTGGCTCTTTGTGAATTGAAAGCTACATATTTCCTCAGCTTCATTTTCTGCATCATAGCTTGAAATGCACTGGATGCAGTTTCTATCATATGATTTCTTTGTCATGTTGTCACAGTTGTCACTGTTATTCACTCCTTCTAGAACATCAAGTTTTCTCTTCTGCATCTGCTCCATTAACACCTACTGAGCAAATTGTAACATTAATTTCATCTCCTCTAGAATACCTTTGTCACATTATCTGCAATATTTTGCCTCAGGTCAGTTGTATTAGATGCTTACTATGTTCTTCCCTAGCATCTTTTGATTGTTTTCATATAAAATGTTATTTTTTTGTATTTTTTTTTTGTTATTTTTTTGTATAATTCCTTTTGGATTATTAAGTATTAGGGAAACAATGTTGAGTTGGACAGAAGACTAGAGCTTTCTTAAGACAGAAGGAAAGTACAATGTCTGGGTCTCTGGGTTTATCTGTGTCACTGATAGAGATTATTTCCTTATTTAGTAGATAAATATCCTGCAAGTTAACCTCAGACACTACATAACCGGAATTTTCCAGGGTACAAACATATGTCAAGACCAGCCTGAGCAGTAAGAATCTCCAAGGATCTCATTGTCCATTTACAAATATTGTATAGTTTCTTGACATAGCACAAATATTTCTCTCACTGGCTTTGGATGGATTCTACAGAAATGAAGCTTTCACTTGGAGGAAATTTTCTTTTATAATGTCTTTTATTAGTGAATGCAGAAGCTGACACTGTAAGAAATTAATTGTTTTCTCAATGAAAATGGCAAGTTGGAGTGAACCAGATGGTAACCCAAAATCAGTGCTTTTCCACTAAAATGCACAACCATTTACACTAAATGCATATTAACCTGCAAACTACCACACTCAGTTTTGTTGTGGACTATTGAAGGTGAAAGTTCCTGGGTCTCAAAATGCTTTAGTTGATGAACAAGGTGACAAATTATCTTTTTTTATTTTCTCCATTCCATTGTGTTTTCAAATTGTTCAGAAATGGGTATGAAAACCTAGATACGAATAATTATATCACGCATTTAAAATATAATGAGAATTTCATTTTGCCACAAGATATGCATTATTTCACTTTGTATCCTCGTGAGTCCGTAATATAGGGAGTTGCCATCCTTAGTTTAAAGCATTTTGCAGCCTTTATACTCTACAGTAAAAGGCATTTTAAGACTATAAATTAGTAGATGGTAATGGCCTTCAGGTTGTGCCTGTAGTACTCTTGTGCAATTAATTTAAGCCAAATTCAAGGTTTGAAAACAGATACTCTTGGCTCTCTGCCTGCCTGTCTGTCAGTGTTAATTCTTTTCAATCATCCCTCGGCTCACCTTAAGGTTCAGAAAAAAATGTGTGTGGGGAGGAGGGCAACAATCCCTGTATTGATAATACTGTCAATGTTTAGCTCCTGTCTTAAAGGTATAAACATTCTCTTTTGGCATTTTTAACACAGGTCAGTCAATGCTGGGAAGAATAGACTTCAAATCTCTGTAAATTAATCTCTGTGGAATATTGCAAAATCTGCACTGCCAGTTCTGGAGCATGAGTCTGATAGTTTTATTTTTCCCTGTGTCTGTGAAACTTAGCATTAGTTCAAATGGCATAAAACTACCAGATAGTAACATCTGCATATTTTTCCATCCAATGACCCAATTTGTCTTTCTCCTTGGAAGCATATTTATATTAATAAGAGAAAATGTTTGTTTCTTTAGCTATATGTGTTGGATCTACAGTCAAAGAAAATCTCTGCCAGAAACAATAAAGAGAAACACATTTCGATTTAATATAATAAATACTTACACCTTATATACGTCACATTAAAAGTGGGGACAATAGCTAAAGAAGTTAATATCTAATTATATATCTCTTAGCTAGTCATGGGAGAGCTAGTACCAAATTTATAAGAATGATGAGAAAGTAAGGTAATATAATTTAAAAGAAATAGGTTAGTTTTGTTAAATTTGCAGTTATATTATTGTTAATTAATTGTATTTTCTTAAGAATATGGAATTTCTCTATTAATTACAGTCAACTAACTTAGGCTATGAAGGTAGTATTCTTAATTTAGCTGGAGAAATGAATTTGAAATCATCTACATACTTATTATGCATCTAATCCCATGAACATTGATTTCGCAGTGCTGTTACCTTGACTTTTTTACCTGCTCTTCTCTCCACAAATGAATTTGGTTACTTTTCAAGTATGGCCATCTGTTCACTTAACTAGACAGGAGACTTCTCAGGACTAGAATAAATGATTCTTTCCTGGTATTCCCTACATGATAATCCCACTTAGACAATCAGCAAGAATTTGCATGACAAGTAGTGATATATTTCGCAGCATATGCTTGTTCTATTGATTTTATTTTACGTATATTCTTATTCGACAGATGGACTTTAATATAACACATTTCTACTGAAGGGAGATGTAATGAATTTCTTCATGCAGTCTGGTTTGTTTTCTTATTTATTTTTCCACTAAAAATAGACAAAAATAGAACATTGTAGTATAGGGAACAGCACAGTATCATTATCAATATAAAGTTATATTACTTTATACTTTCTGGTAAGAGGGTGTGATAGCTGGAGCAATGAAAATGAAGGCTATCATTTTTAAAAAATTACAACAGGTTAGTATTCATGCTACTCAATTGTTTAATGAGTTGTTCTGAATAAAACAAATATGTCCCTTATTTATATACTTGGGAAACTTTATTTAGGTTAATATTTGGAACTTTTGTGTTTCTAGAAGCATCACACAGAGTCAAAATCTCTTCTTCATTTTTTCAGTTCATCACTGAGTACACAATTTTGTTAGCCTTGCATATTTCCATAAATATGAGTTGCTAAGTCCTCCAAAAACGCAAGGGCATTTTGAGCATTCATAAATTTCTAAGTAAAGGTGGGAATAAGAGTGGACCATGTAAACAGATAAATTACAAACAGAACTGATTCTGTCATAGAAATGTAAAGGCGAGTTGCTTTTGAAGTGAGACTTGAAAGATGAATTAGTTTGTCTGGTGAAAAATGACGGAGCTTTTCAGACACATCAACAAGCATGGAGGAAAGGGGCCACGAAAGCAGTGTCACTATCTGTAATACTTAAGGTGCAGGGGTAGATTGTTAGTGACATAACTAAAAACTCCAAACTGGGTTTTCATAATTATTTTGGTACGCAGCTGAACAATTTATTGGTACATTTATTCTATGCATCTTTGATTTGTGACAGACTACCTCTTAGTGATACATTAATTCACAAAGGGTATATGAATTTCACAACAGTTTTATTCAATTTTCATCCTTTGTGCTGTTGTGCAGTTTACTTGCACATATGTCGTATACACAAAATGTATTTTGGTGCTTTTATATAGTCATTTATCTTTGAAAGATTTAAAAACTAAGAAAAAGACTCTCATATACCTACCTATGTGGAAATATATTTCACATATTTCTGGGCCAGTGTCAAAATTTTGCACCTGCAACAGTCTTTTCAGTCCAGCAAATTAGTTCTGATTCAATGTTCATTGTCTAGTAAATTGGTTCTGATGAACTAAAAAGGGTATTAACCAAGCCAGATTGTATATTCACTGAGTTAGTCCAGTGATGTTGCTATATAGATGGATTTTCTGATTGTAGGATTCACAAGATTCTGAATCTTAAAAATAGTTATAATTCTATATAATTATCCTGTCAAATGAAGCTACAAAACCTTACTTATATCTGCTTCACTTCTGTAAGAATTTAAATCTCAGGAGTCCTATATAGGAAAAATTTTGCTCAAGCTTTCATTTAGAAATTTTTTCTTTTTCATTTTCTATACTGTTGGAAAAATATTAAAAATTTATTCCTGCTGAGCACTGGTGGCTCACACCTGTAATCTTAGCTACTCAGGAGGCAGCGATCAGGAGGATCGCAGTTTGAAGCCAGCCAGGGCAAACAGTTCACGAGACTCTATTGCAAAAAAACCCTTCCCCAAAAAAATGGCTGGTGGAGTGGCTCAAGGTGAAGGCCCTGAGTTCAAGCCCTGGTACTGCAAAAAAAAAAAAAATTATTCCTGTAAGCAAGATGACTATTATGTCAGGATTTCAAAATTCTACGGGAATGAGGACTATGTTGGGTATTCAGTTTAAGTAGTTATTGCTTAAAAAAAATTAGTCTTCATTCCATATATGTAATTGTAAGCGATCCCCTTTCTAGTGGGAAGAGTGATAACTCCCAGATTCTATCCAAAGGCTAATGTAGGAATTTTCATTCATATATCAGAAAATATTTTCCTTTGTTTTTTTTTTATATTTTCCTTTCTTTGTTCATATTTATTCCCATTCTCTGAAGTCTTTTAAACATTTTTTTAGTATTTTATTAAAACATGATTTTATCTTGTTAATTATTCCTTATTTACTCAATTTCAATAAGATAATTTACTGATTATTTTAAAATTAAATTCCTATCAATAAATATATGCAAGAAATGATAGGCAGCATGTAGTTAAAATTAGGTTGACAGTAGAGTTTCAAAATAAAACTAAAAATATTTTAATGGCAACTTTGTTATTAAATGAATATGAAAAAACTAAATTTCTTCAACCATTGTAAACATGGTTTGTGATTAATATACACTTTATGTGTTTTATGTGTAAAATTTTTAGATGCAAACAGTATTTCTGTTTTCCATATCTTGGTTTTGAAACCACTATCCAGTGACTCTTATATAGCATTGAGAATTCCTCAGCAAATCACCAATGAAAGGATGGAGGATAACTTCACAGACATTACAAATTTATGATATTTCAAATATGCATTGTTACCTTTTATGGGAAACTTTAATATTAATGCATTTAAACAAAAATAGGGTTCTTTCTATGCATATAAATTGAGAAATTACTTTTTGACACTTCTAATTTATAGCAGCCCTGACATAAAAATGAGAAATATGAACATCTCTTTCTTTCTACCCTTAAATCTACATAAAGATCAATCTCCCTGCTAAGTACAGTGGAGTTATCAATCATGCATGCCTCAAAATGTCAGGTGCTAAGAACACACCATGCAATAAGATTTGATCCTTTTGTTGTTTAAAATAAAATGAATTTCACCTCTTTGAACAAAGAATAAAAAGCCTTTTTAAATAAACTTTCTCACCAAAAATTACTTTAAAATAGGATAGTTCCAATGACAATGAAGCGATCCTAGAAATGAAGAACCAAATTTATAGAAAGATGAAAAGAGACAATAATTTTATTTAGATGACTTTTTGTTTAATGAAATAAACTTTGAATTCTTATTTTGAGATCATATGCACATTTGGTTGATGGTCCTGTTGATTTCTCCCATTTTTTGCTAATTTTTAAGCATTATAATAAAAATTGCATTCTTAACTCTTGATTCTTTTCTTTTGCAGTATTGGATTTTGAATCACATCTTTACAACTTGAGCCATTCCACTAGCCCTTTATTGTGATGCTTTTTTTTTTTTTTTTTGAGATAAGGACTCACAACAGAACTATTTTCCCAGGCTGGCTTTGAACCATGATACTCCTGATCTCTGCCTCTGGAGTAGCTAGGATTACAGGTGTGAACCACTGGTGTCTGGCTTCCATTCTTATCAATGACTAAGGTTTGACAAATATTTCTTTCCTTCTATAACCAATGATGCTGTTAAGTTTATTTGAACATTTTGGGTAACTAAACAGAAGCCCACCATGGATTTAGCATTTTATATATGTGTTAGCTCAAAAAAGTGCCATTTTCCCTACACTTATGCATTTCTGACAACCGGAATTATATTTTCATGATGCATAAATGAAAGATCTCAATTACTTGTGATTTATAAAGTGGTTATGGTACTTTTCACAAGGAAACAATAGTTTGCAAAATCTGAAAACTTTAATTTTAATTTTATTTTCATTTTTCAGCTTTGGCATGATATGATATGCTCTATTTACCACCAGTTTCAGTGTACAGATAATCTTATGCAACTCAGGCATATTTTCTGTATTCAGGTTTTTATTAAACAGATCAATGTGAGAATATGAATTTCAAAATTATTTGCATTAAAAATTTGAAAACTGGAGATCAAATCATAACTTTCTTTTGTTATTTTTATATTGCTTAAAAACAGCAATTACCTTAATAGAGTATGATTTTTCACATCTAAATGTTCTGTTTAGAAACAATGGGACAATCCTTTTTGTCAACTTGGAGAGTTTTGGATTCACACCAGAATGAAGAACTGCCCAATGCACATATGCTGCTTAGAAGTTTTCAGTCTGGCAAAAATCCTGAGTCTGAATTATACAATATGGACAGCTGGTATGGAAGAATAACGTAAATGAATTATTAATATAGTAAAGAAATAATGCAAGAATGAATGCAGTTATCTGATAATAATGGTCCGTTTTTAAGCTAAATGGTTACAGTTTTGCACACAAATAAAAAATGATTCTCATTTTTTTTGCAGTATTGAATATTGAATACAAGGCCTTGTACATACTAGGCAAGTTATGAACCACTGAGGCACATCTGCAGCCCATAAGTCTTAATCTTAAAAATTTAAAACATACTCACATTTTATGCTTTTTTTCTTATTTGTACTGTTATATTACCTATCTGAAAGTCTTTAATAAGGTTAAGATTTTGAAATTCAGAGGAGTTTATATATATATTATAATATATATTATATAATATTAGTCCACTTTCCCTTGCACAATATCTGAAGTTGGGTTACTTTATGAGATCTCTTTGGCTTATAATTCTGGTTACTGAAGAATATAAAAAGCATGGTGCTGGTGTCCTGGAGAGAGCTGCTCGTTTATACCACACGTGGTAAAGGAGTGGGAATGTAAGTGTCCTGGCATAAAGAGGTCTTGCATGTGGATGCTGACCTTGCTTTATAATCAACCACTCTCGAAAAGCATCACTATTCCATTAATGAGTCCAAGTTCTCCAAGATTTAATTAACTTCCATGAAATCTCATCTGTTAAAATTCTGCCACCTGTTTCCAGCAAATAAAACCTTGTGAAGAGAGGTTATCCAAACCTGCACACCCATGTTTATTGCGGCGCACAATAACCAAGTTATGGAAACAGCCAAGATGCTCCAGTACTGATGAATGGATTAAGAAAATGTGGTATTTATACACAATGGAAGTTTTACTTAGTCATGAAGAAGAATGAAATCTTATCATTCACAGGTAAATGGATGGAACTGGAAATCATCATTCTGAGCAAGGTTAGCCAGGCTCAGAAGATCAAAAATCGTATGTTCTCCCTCATGCGGACTTTAGATGTAGGGCAAATAAAGCAATGTGGTTGGACTTGGGTCACATGACAAGGGGAGAGCACATATGGGAGGTATGGGGATAGATAAGAAACCCAAAACATGAAAGTGTTTGATGTCCCCACTGCAGAGGAACTAATGGAGAAACCTTAAAGCGACAGAGATCAATATGGAAAGGTGGTCAGGAACTAGTGAAAAGGTCAGGTAGAGATGAATCATTTCGAGTTGTAATACACTTGTGCATGGAAGCAATGCTAGAAATCTCTCTGTAAATCTATCCTTTTCTCAACTAGCAAAAACTCTTTTTCTTTCTTATTATTGCTTATGTTTTCTCTTCAAAAAAAATTGAAGAAAAGGTGGGGTGAAGGGGAGAGGGAGAGGAAGAGGGTTGGAAGTGGGGGAAGAAATGGCCCAAACAATGTATGCACGTATGAAAAAATGAATAAAAAACAGTAAAAAAATCATAGTAGGAACAGTGAAAGGGGTGAATTCAAGTATGGTATAGTTGATACATCGTAAGAACCTTTGTGAATGCTACAATGCATCCCCACCCAGCACTACAAAAAGAAAAGAAAAAAAAAAGAAAGTCTGGAAACTATTTGTAATAATAACACCCACAGTTAAAGACTTTGGGTTTGTTTGTCACTAGTTACATAAAGATCTTAGCAATAACTTATTGAAATATGGCTTAGTAAATCCTCTGCTTAAATTCCTTCTTATGATTCCATTTCAACATAGTAATGCCTATCAAAACAGTGTGGTACTTAACATTTTTTCAAATAAGAGACTGCATGTTGCTAAATTCAATCATTAATCCTATACAGGTTAAAGTGCTTGAAGCAATACTACTCCAAATACTAATGGCTATGTTATTGCTAGTATACCTTTATCATGACAGAGAAGAAGTAAGAGCAAATACTACCTGATTCTATACATCTCTTCTGCCATGAGGCATCAGGCGTGATGCTGGCTTGCATGTTATACATCCCTGGGGGACCAATGTCCCCCATGTCACAGGCTGTCCAGATAAAGTTGAAGTCTTGGATTTTAAATCTCACCTCTCTGTGTACTGGCAGAATTCCAGGCTTCTTGTGCCTTACTAACAGTAAAATCTAATCCCTTATGCAGTCTTTCTATCATTATTAAGCAAGAAAGGGAACCCAGAACAAAAATAGTCCCACTTTTTCCTATATTTCTCAGTGATTTTAATCCATGATCAACTACTCAACAAAATTTGGCTGAACTTTAATCTGTGCATTCTATTATACATGTAGTTATTTGGTGTATATTTTGCATAATGGACTGTGCTATACAATGATTAAACAAAACAGATATGTTCAGTTTGTTGTGAAGCTTATAATTTAGTACCAGAGAAATTATTTTTGTACTGCATAACTTTTCACTGTAAAATACTAGCTTAAAGTACAAAAGCAAATCAGAATATTATTCTCTTCCCTAATAAAAAATTATGTCATAATATTCAAAAGGTTTGTTTTTCTTGTTTTCATGTATAGAACTTTATCCTCCCCTGGTCCCTCTGAAATATAACTCATAAAGTCCAATTTGAGAACTACTACAATGATGTTGGGCTTACCTCCCAGGTAAGGGACTAAAGGTAACCACTTTTTATATGCCATTGCTTAGCTGTTGGAAAGTAGTTACCTGTAATTTATTCCCATGTTAAGTGTTTGTAACTGCACAGTACATCTCTGCACTTATAATTGTGATGAAATTCATAATATAATTCAGTCATTAAGATGACAGTTTTAACAGATTCTTTTGAAACTGTATTTATTTCAACTTTTCAAATGTAACTGGCAAGTATACTTTACTTACTGCTGTTCTACATGTTTCATGGCAGGTCATTATTATAGGTAGGGATGATGGGTGCTATTTCTTAGTATTTATTTTTTTCAATGATCTTGTAACTTGTTTACTATTGGTTAAAGGTATTCAAAGAGTATCCATTACATATAAATACAAATCAATATATATGGAAGAAAACCTTTTCCATAGATTTAACTGTTCACAGATAAATTTGAATTGAAATTATAGTAAAAGGTCCTTGAAAATTAATTGAAGTCACATATAAATAAGACAAAAGCCTATTGGAAATCAGTCTAAACAGTGATGATTACAATAAACATAATCATGGATAAAAGAACAAAACCATTGTATCGACAGGAAACCAATTGATTTTTAATATAAATCAACATAAAAACATATATGCCCAACTCTCAAGTATTATAACTAATGAGATTGTGAGTCATGAAATGTTAACAAAATAAATGTTTATTCAACATATTATGCAATTTCAATGACTAGAACAATAGGGTGCAAAATTTTGTCTAAATATTCATTTAATTATGATGTGCCCTTAAGAGAATAAATTTAAACTAATGAAAACTTCCAGTTCAAAGAATTACAAGAGACACAACTAAAACAAATTGGCATAGGAAATTCAAAAGTAAAACAATGGTGAAAATATCACACAGAGTTGCAAAAGCCAAAAAGCAGAGTAGATTTTAGAAAGGAAGAAATATATGGGCAGAGAATGTTATGGTCTCTATTTAAGGAACACTTAAATATTTCAAGGTGTATTTTCATATTAAATGTAATATGTGCTATTCAAAGCCCCATATCATGCTACCAAATGCCTTCTTCCAAGTTTACCTTGTGTTTGTGTCCTATCTTATGATACTCTTTTCTTTTAATCTAAATAACTCACATTCATTTATTACTCAATAAAATGGAAAAAATTAAGAGTCAATTCCATAGCAATAAAACAATTCTTCCATTATATTCTTTAACACTACCTCAAACCTTTACTTTCACATGTGCTAAAAAATTCCTAATTGAACATTTGTCTCCCATAACAGTCTGTGGACTCTTTGATGGTGAGTTTTCTTTTTTCACTACTACATCTCCAATGTGTAGTTCAGTGTCCTGTCTACAGTCACAATTTAGGCATATAAGAACTTTTTCTTTCCCCTATTCACATTTGCTGCAGCTCTGGGGCTTGAACTCAGTGTTTCATGCTTGCTGGGTCAACCACTTGAGCCTCCACACAGGCCCTTCCTCTATTCTTTTTATGGGACACAATTTCTATTTCAAATTTGGAAATAGAAGGCAAATATCCAATTCTTTATGCCCTCACTCTTCTACCTACTTTTCATAGGATTGTATATTATTTCTGGACAGAGCACATGATTCTAAGTCATGGTGGGAAGAAATAATTTCACTTTTGTGCTCAAGTATCCACTATTGCCAGGAAAGCTAGTCTTTGGTAAGGGATACACAAAGTCAGGTGCAAAAAATGCACCTGTAGAATGAATTTGTAACTTGTACAATTAATAGATGCCAATAAAATGGGGAAGTACATCTGTGTTGGCCACCTGGACTCCTCCCTGATATTCATCTCTCTGCTACTTCTAAATTGGGATATGGTAATCTGAATCATTTGTTGTTTTACTTCCAATCCACACATGGACCTATGTGCAAGTATATACAGCCTTTTGCTCAGCAGTGTCTTGTTGGAGAACCAAAAGAATCATCTCTGAGTCCTTGCTTTGTGACCTTCTCAGAGATACTGCAATTCAAGATCAAAGAATCTGAGTTCCTGGACCTTTCCACTACATTCTAACTCTGCATTCTACCTTTCTTATCTCTTCTCAAGAGCATTAAGGAACATTAATTTTCTAACTATTCTGGGAGTTAAGAAAAAAAACCTGTTGTTATCAAATATTCTATTTCTTTCAATTCAGCTTAAAGCATTCAATTTCAGGAAACAAATGTCAATAATAGACTCTCTGTTCTATTCTTCCATAATTTAAAATAAAATTAAAGCAAGTCAAACTAATGAAAGAAGAAAAGAAAAAGCACTCTTTGGTTTACTAACCCCTCAAAGTAAAAAATATTGGCAAATTAGTGGAACATTTAGGAGATTTTCTTAGCCTCTGAGGTGCTCTATATGACCCAAGGGCTATAGATAGAGAGGATTTCAGAGGCTGTTTTTTATTTCTCTTTGTGGTTAGCTGTGGGAGAAATCCTCTATCCTAGAAGTCTCTCTTCTTTGACTTATTAATGGTATCAACAACTGATTTAAAGGGAAAGAATAGAACTATCACCCTGGCTTTTCTTCAACAAGCAAGGGGCATGCGTGACATTTATTTTAACGTTTATTCTGATTTTTAACTGATATGTTCTGTTTGTTTAGGTCTATTAACCGGAGACTATTTTAATTTTCACGGTCACTATAACCTGACCTTTTAAAACTGGTACACACTTTATAAAAAAGTAACATAGTATACAGAAGCAAACTGGCCACAACAATAATCATTCACAGTAAAAGAAATATTTCATAGTTGCAAAATGACACTATGCTTCATTTTATGGGAACAGTAAAAGAAAACAACCATAGCTTTCAAGATTTCAATTATCTTGCTGTTGTACATATACAACACAAGCATTTGTGTGCTTCAATTGTCAGGTGCAATTCAGAGTGGCAACTTGATAATGCAACAACTCTAACGGATAAAAGTTAAGAAGTAAGGTCTCCATTCCAATATATGTTTTTACTTGAATATTTTACTGTCTTTTTTGTTTTAATGGTTATCTTGGATTCTGCCCTCTGTCTATTTTCCTTCCTTAGGAGTGGATTATGTGAAGAAAATGTTCTGACTGATGTAAATACTACCCAACGCCAGTGTAATGCGTTGTTACTCTCAACTATTCACAGCGTCACACATTGTCCCCCTGACTGCACTACATAAAAATGCAGCACTTTACTCTCTCTATTGGAAGATTCTCTAAGGTTAGAGAAACATTAAAATTATTTTATTAAAGAAGTTTTTATACTGCATTATGTGTTTTGCCAATCTAAAGTGCACAGAAAAAAATTTAAAAATCACACATTGCCAGATACATTAAAAGCACAGTAAATGCAATTAAATACTTATTGAGGATTGTATGCAAGAGATTTTTTTCAGACACTATATAGACTTTCAAACCTTAGAGTCTTGTTTCTCATCTTGAAAAACTAATACTGAAAAATGGCAATAAATTGTTTACCAGAATATAGGCATGCCACAATCTAGGTGACAACAAAAAGCCATGGGAACTTGGGAAAATAGGTTCTATTTTCACAGAACATACAAGAGAGCATCTCTGCTTTTAAAGGATTTTCTTTTATTCTGTTTTTCAATCTTCTTTTCTAACGTTTTAGGATTATTGTTTGTAATTCATTGTGACTTTATAATAAAGCATTATTTTGTTGTTGAAAAATATATATGGTAATAGATCTCTACACTTTGAAAAAATAACACTGTGTAGCTAGAAAGGAAAGGGCAGGTAACTGGGTTTTGGTTTTGGGGTATTTTGGGGTTTTTTGAGGAAAGAGGGATTGAATCTAGAGCCTCATGCTTGGTAAGCATGCACTATACAACTTGAGCTGCACTTCCTACCCTCTTTTTGTTTTGTTCTGTTCTGCTCTGGTGTTTTTCAGATAGGTTCTTGCTAACATTTTACCCAGGTGGCCTGAAACTAACCATCTTCCTATCTTTTCCTCCTTCATAGCTGGGACTATAGGAGCATGCCACCAAATAGTTGGTTTTTACTACAAACAACATCACACTTACATTTATGAGTATCTTTTGTATGTTGTTGCAATGTTCTGGAAAACATATTGCATGATGCCTTTGCATTAATTAATGTCTTTTGCACTCTTTTTACTAGTCTTTATGCTATTATATATGTTAAAATACTTCCAAAATTGGTGTATGGTATGTGTGTGAATAAAGCACACTAAATAAAAGCTACTTATGATGCCTTTTTTTTTTCAGTTATTTAGTTGTATTGGGCTTTGAACCAAGGGCCTTTAGCATGTTAGGCAAATGCTGTATTACCAATTCACATCTTTTGAAATAAGAGTGTGCCTTTTAACTTAGATTATTATTGAGATCTATTTCTCAAATTCTGCAAACTCTTAACCTCTTAATAACTTTCTAATTCCAGTACTACATTATAATTAATACTTCTAAATAATAATTTTTAAATGTTAGTTAGTTGTGTATCCTGAAGCTGTTAATAAATTTAAACTTGTACTATTTATAAGCCAGAAGAATGAAATCTGTTTCTGAAAAAAAAAAACCAAAAAAACGATGCTGGGACAGGTAAGCACAAAATCAAGAAATATAGACTCCTGTCCTTCTCAGAACAATTTTAGTAGGTTTCTTTGCTCTGTTTTCATTCAGCCCATACACTGCTCCTTTGAATGCACATCCCACATTAGGCTGCATTACTGCAATATAGTTTAGTTTCTGTTAATCGAATGAAAATTCGTCTCTAATTTTCATCCCTAGCTTTTTTTAAATTTTGTTTTATTTGTTGATAATTCTGAAGTCAATTTGTAAAAATATAATTTTACAGTTTTCTTTTTCAAAACTCTTAATGTTCTCCTTGTTGAGTATTCTCTATGATACATTTATCATCACTTTCTTATATTATTACAAGGCAGAAGAAAATAGTATTTTCAATTCTAGGGGCATGGATTTAAATACCTCAAGAAAGTGCTATGAAAAAATTTAAAGAGATAACTTTGTCATTATTTTAAAAAGGAACACATCAGACTGTGGGCATGCTTCAAGCAGCAGAGCACCTGCATAGCAAGCACAGGCCCTGAGTTCAATATCATCCACTCCCAAAAAAGAGCAACCCATCAAAATGTAAATCATTTACAAACATGCTATGAAATATATTTGTGTCTATTTTATGGATGAATATATGATAATAAATACATAGGAACAAATTGTTGTTATTATGGAAAAAATGCCACCCTGTACCCATAATGGTTATGACTGATAGAACCTCTGAACCAAATTTCTGACATATGATAAATGACCACTGCTAAAACCCATGTGCACTGTGATACATACATTATTGACAAACCTTCCAGAATTCAAAATTGTGCATTAAAAATAATTTGGCTTACAGAAAATATGAGGTTACAACATCTTGCTTAAATGCTAGGAATCTTGCTACCTGTCCACTACAAAACTACTTTAAAAGACAAGATTAAAAGAAAGAACAGACAAGTCATGTGGTAGTTAAATAGATTCTAATAAATATATCTGACTGAATGTTCATATCTATAATGTTTAAATATTTTAGCCTGCATTTACTCAATAGACAATACAAAAAACTAGGCAGAAATTTGAAAAGCCATTTCATGGAAGAGGACATACAAAGTGTCAATACTTTAATCTAAAGTTGCTCAAATTCTTTAGTGACTAGTAAAATATATGTCAAAATAACTTCATAGTTAATGAAAATATGTAAAATATGAAGTACTGACCAGATTCTATGATAGATAAAGATATTCAATTCTTACTGAGTATAACTATTTTCAGAAATTATTTGGCAATACCTTCTAATATTGAACAATCCATATGCCCTACCAGCAATGTTACTCCTAAAAAAGAAAAATTAACTGAAGGAAAATACTTATAATTGTTCATTAATGACATGTAAAAAAAGGTTCATTAATAATGGCATGGAAAATAAATGCAGACACTTGGGTACAAAAAAATATTTTACAGCCTGTGTATGAATTAACGTCCAGCTCATGAAATAGTATAGATGACTCTCAGAATTAAAACATTGAAAAATGAAGCCAGACACATATGATAACATACTGTAAAATTTCATATTTATACAATTCATATAAACAGTGTTAATGCTATATAGTGTTAGAAAAATACATGGTGAGGTGGAGGTGGAAAGGAATTAATAACAGCGTTCTAGTTACACAGGTTTGCTGAGGTTAAAAGATACATCAATGTACATTAATGTACATTCTGTAATTTATTTTAGTACATTTTGAATTTTACATATGCATACAAGTGTTTGCCTGTGTGTCTGTGTGTAAAGCTTGATGGGGTGGAACTTGAGGAATTGAAGCTCATATTGAAACTTTTACAGAACACAAAGATAGGGGAGAATTACGTGGTAGCCATTCCTATGCCAGGACATCAGGACAAACTGAGTCCAGAGATATTGTGGAAACCATTAGTCACCTCTGAGTGTTGCTGTGATCTGTGGCTGATTTGTTTACTGAATGTCTCATCAACGTACTGGAGAATGACATTATTTACTCTATTCTACTTGCACATTAAGACTCTCAGCCTTACTCTCTTATTTACTAATTGTGTTTCACAATAATGTAAGGTACATTTCAAAAAGCTACAAAAAAGGATTTTGAAAGTTTTGCATAAGGAAATGATAAATATTTGAGGAGATATACATATTTACTCAGATTTAAACATTATGCAATGTACGCATATATAAAAACATTACATAAGACACCACTAACATATAAAGTGTTATGCTTTATGCATCAGTTAAAATACATTTAAAAGAGGAACCATGTATTGTAGGAGAAATTGACCATTTGGACTAAGCAATCAGAGGTCGAGCTGAGCTCTTGCTCTTACTGTCCAGTTATATGAATATTTGAAAGTTTTAACAATAGTGCTAAGTAGTCTTAGTTGTCTGTTTCTAGTCAGGCATGATGTTAGGCCCTTTATACATGTCATGCAATTTACCTCCTACAGCAGCTGTTACGTACCTTTTAAAAGTCAGACAGCTTGTTCAGGTAAATGGCGACCTACCTAATTTGCAAAGTAAGGAAGAATCAGATCCCATATTTGAATACTTGTACTTTTTATTTTTTAATGTGTTATATATTTTTTTAAACTTCATATTTTTCTGATGTCTTAACTTATTCAGTAGAAGGCTGTGAGCACTCAAGCCATGTGACCAGGGGCACCAGTGTGACAAGGCTGGTCCAGGCCCTCCTCTAGCTGTGACTTAGTGATGTTTAAATATACCAGTAAAATCCACTTGCACCTTTTGCTTGTACACTTCACCCTGGTATCTAGACTCAATTCTGTCTCTTTCTTTCTCTCAGAGGTTTCATCCCATGACCCGCTGACACTGATTTTTTGGGGCCTTCAGCAAAGTAGTTCATCATGACTTAGAGCATGTGGTGGGGGTGAAGCTTCTTACCAGATGGTGGCCAGGAAGCAAAGAGAGAGATGAGGGAGGACTCACCCTCAGTGACCTAATGTCATTCCACTGAGCCCAACCTCTTAAGGGTTCCACCATCTCCCAATAAATAGTGCCATTAAGACTTTATGGGTTTCTAGGGACTCTTAAAGGGCCAAACCATAAATGCCCTGACAGTCAAATGCTAAAAATTATCCAAATTGGACATCTCAGGCCAGTGGAATGGCTCAAGTAATAGAGCACTTGCCTAGCAAGCCTGAGGCCCTGAGTTCAAACTGCAGTACCACTAAGTTGGATAGCTCAATAAACAGAATGGTAAACTGTCTAGTCTCTTCTGCTCTTCCTAGAAAGAACTCACAAGCAGATTGGGAAGTGATGCAAAATACAGGGACAGTACCACATCCTTGAGTTAGAGTTGCATTGTCAACAAGCAGTACTAATGAAATTATTATAGGTTGTTGGAGTGAAACCGAGCTGGATGCAATGACTAAATAATGACTTGCTGGCAAACATTGGCACAATGATTCTGCATTATAACAATGAAGGGTTCACATCTTGTTAACATCACAAGATGGCAGAAAAATAGACATGTCACAAGACATATTCATACCTTAGCAAGAATCACAATTGTTTCTAAAGTACCAATAAGTCAACAAACTGACACAATTAAATTAATTGTATGTTTTATGTGACTTTAAATTCAATTTATAAATTTGTTTGGATTTGATGACCATGTACAATTGGCAAGTATCTCACTCATGAATTGAGGCTTATTTTCTTCATGAATAGCAATATGAAATTATCATAAATCAAATCCCTTAAGCAATTCACAATTTTATTTTATTTTATTTATTTATATATTTTCATTTGGTGCCATGGCATTTGAACTCTGGGCCTTGTGCTTGCTAGGCAAGAGTCAACCTTCCTACTTAAGGACACATCCAGCCCTTTTTCTGCTTTAGGTTATTTTTCAGAGAGTGTCTTGCTTTTTGCCTGCACTGCCCTGGGAGTACAATCTTCCTACCTATACTTCCCATGTAGCTGGGATTACACTAGTGTTCAGCTTGCTTGTTGAGATGAGGTCCTCCTAACTTTTTGAGCCACCATCCCTGACCAGTTTTGAAGCTTAAAATGCATGAATATTATTCAAGGTTTTAGTAAACTTTAACCAAAGTAAGTACACAGAGATGGTATGGTCTAGTAAATATTTAGGAGATAATGACTGTACAGTCACCCTGAGTTTCTTCTCTCATTCTTGCCATTCACTTTTAACTCTGTCTTATTAGCATTATCTTCAAAGTACATTCAGATTCTGACCACAACCGTCACCCTCATGGCAATCACCCTGACTCCAGGAGCCATAATCTCCCTACAGAAAGCTGCCATTGCAAGCTGCCTCCCACACCTCTCACTGCACTCCCACAGTCCACTCCCAGAGACATCTGTGTAGATTGTAAATGAGATGGTGTCATTTCTCTTTTCAAAAGTGCAGTCATTCCTTAGTCAACCCATCAGACCAGGGTCAAACATTCACTTCCTGCAGGTCTTTACTGGAAGGAGATCAGTCTTCTATATGTAGCTACACATCACCTGGAAGAATTGTTGGTATATTTCCCCTTTTTACCTCCAATAGAATTTATCCCTTTCCAATATAGTGTGTGCTATTTAATCAAAATAAATTCATTGCAAAAATGTGGAAAAGAGAAAATGCATGAAGAAACAAGTGTACACTTGTGCAACTCAGAAATGACTATTACTATACATCTGATAGGCACTTTCTTTTTTATTGGGGTGTCATAACAAAATACATGGACTGAAATAACAGGTTTTTTTGCAGTTTTAGAAGGAAAAATCTGAGCTCAGGGTATCACTGGGTGCTGTGTATATGTGCAACCTGTTTCTCTTCTTAGAAGGACACTGTTCATAGGAGAGCAGGGTCAACCAGTTAATGTCATTTAATGTTAATTAGCTTTTTACAAATTTTCCCCCAAATACAGCCGCATTTTTCTAGACTAATACATGAAACTTTGGAGGCACATAATTAAGTCAATAATAATGTCTTTCTAGGTATTTTTGTGTGGTTCTCTGTATATGTTTATGTATGCATTTCATGTATCTATCCATATTCCTATTTCTGTGTGTATGTAGAAATACACAAGAGAATTGGGATAACCCTGTGTTCCTTTGAGCAGTTAGTGCACAATTGTAGCCCCCATTGTCTAGATCAGCGTCTGTCATAGATTTTGTTTCCTGAGCATTAATGAATGAGTATAAGAATAATGTAATGCACTCATCTGCTTATGTGTGGGCATAATTTGAGGAAGGTTTCTTGTTAACAATTCTCCCTTAGCACCAGGCTCTGCAACTTTTCCATCCCTTGACCATCTTCTCTACCTACATCAATTGCACAGCACCTCCCTCACCCATCACCCCAAGATGTGTGGGCACTTCAGTAGAATTGCTCTGGTTTTAGAACTTTAAGTAGCTGAGAGGTTGTCCTCCAATTTCTCCTTATACAGCACAGGTCAGTCTACTGGGCCCATCAGGAGCAGACCCCATGCCCAACACATGCTTTGGTCTTTTATGGTTGAGGGAACCTTACCCCATGACCTGCTGGTGGGCTTCAGCTGGGCTTCATTATACCAGGTCCTTCCCCTCTCCCTGGCCCAGGTTGGTGGTCCAGGATACCAGTTATACTATTATTTTTTTACTTCTAAATCTTCTAAAATAATAAGATCCATATCCATTAATATATTGTACACCTTAGAAAGGGTTAATTTTATGTAGTTTTATTCCTTTCTGAAAGAGAATTTACAAAAATGTGTAAAAAATGTGAGAAAGGTCATTATATTTGGAAGAACTTTTATCAAATCTCAAATTGAACCTCACAGTGCAGTTTCTATTTATTTAGTGGAAATAACACAAGATTTGTACTTTATTTATATTCAGCATACCATAAATAATTCCTTTAGCATATCATTTAACATTCACAAACGTCTGTTTTATTTATAAAAATTTGTAAGTGTTATTGTCTGTCTCCTTATCTCTCATGCTGTACAAAAATAAACTTTGATAAAGATCAAAGACCTTAATGTGATACCCAAATCTTTGAAACTACTGGAGGAACAATGGTGAAAACACTTCAAAATGTAGGCAAAGGCAGTGAATTTCAAAGTAGGAGTTCAAGAAACAATAGCAAGAATTGGAAACAGTATTGCATTAATAGGCTTCTGCATCACAAAAGAAATACTTAACAGAATGAAGAGACAGTTTATCCAATGGGAGAAAACCTTTGCCAGCTATTCATCTGGCATGGTGTTCATATCCAGAATATATACAGAATCCAAAAAAATAAACACCAAAATCACAAGTGAATGGAACAGATAATTTTCAAATGAAGAAATACATGTGACTGAGAAATACGTGAAAAAAATATCCGACACTTTTAACTATCAAAGAAATGAAAAGTCAAGACCACATTGAGATTCCATCTCACCCTGTCAGGCTATCAAGAAAGCAAACTGTACTGTTTGTGAAGATGTTTGAAAAAATGAACACTTATACACTGCTCTTGGGAATGTAAATTAGTTTAGCCACAGTGAAAATCAGTATGGAGTTTCCTCAAGAAATTAAAAATAGAACTTGCATGTGATCCAGCTATACCATTCCTGGGTATCTACCTGAAAGACTAAAAGTCAACTTACTATAGAGATAGATGTACAGCCATTTTTATTTCTATACCATTCACAGTAGCCAAATATAGAATCAGCCTGGGAGCCCATCAACAGATGAATGGACTAAGAAAATGTGGATTTTTATTTACTCAATGGAGTTCTATTCAGCCATAAAGAAGAATGAACTTATGTCATTTACAGGAAAATGGGTAAAACTGGAGATTATCATGCTAACTGTTCTGGTCCCTTTCTCTACTCATGGAGAGGAAGTTTAGCTGCAGAAGCAATCATGGTTGATAGAGTCCCACCATGAGAATTCAGCTATTTGTAACAATTGACAATTACTGCCAGTGCTCCAGTATGTTTAGAGATTTAATGGAGCAAAGATAATATGTTGCCAACTAAGAAGACCTTAGCTAATAAAGCTAGTGATGGAAATAAGATAGGGTGTTAATTCTAAGTGAGTAAATAGAGGTTGAATGGTGTTATAAAACAAGAGAGGAGGTGGCTAAAGTTAATAGTATGGAGTAATAGGAAGAATCAGACAGGTAGAAAGGATCTAGCTAAATGTGTATTGAGAAAAAAAGGAGGAAAAAAGAAAACCAAATAAAGAAAGAAACATTATCTGACAATCTAACTTGCTGCTAAAAATAAGAACAGTTAAGGAGAATAGAAAAGGAAGAAAAATAAACAGTAGCATATTCTGATTAGAGAAGGAATAACATAGAAGTGGAGAAAGGTGGTAGAAGAGGATAGAAATGATATTGTTAAAAACTGAATGTTGAAAGGTGAGTGCTGTGGTTCACATATAATGACAGCAAAAATAAAGAAAAGAAAGTAGAACCAAAAAGAAAGAGAAAAGAACAAAATACCCTAAAAGAACAAAAATACCAAAAAAAAGACACAAAAAGAGAATTTTCTTCTTGTTCTCTAGAGCAGTTTTTTTGCTTTTTCTTTTCTCTTTTCATTTACTATATTGTTACTTAATTAATTTTTAAAATTATGAATGGTTAGTCCAGAATGGACTTGTGGCACAGGAAAGTACACTTAAAAAGTTCTGATTGAAAGCTCTTGTGTTGCTTCAGGAGTCTGGGCACTCAATCCCCAGTCTCCAATCACTTCCCATTTAATGGGTGCTGTCTTCAATCTCCCAGGCCTCCACCAACCCTCAACCTCTTTCCCCCTTGATCTGTGCCATTGGTGTGCATTGATCTGGTCAGAAACTGCATTACAATGAGGTTTCTTCCTGTCTCCTAGGTCACACTGCTTAGGTTGTTAGACTGTCCCAGATAGAACTGTGTCTAGTGGCAGTGCTCTGCTGGCCCAGCACTCTTATCTTTTGTCTCACAGAGGTTTCTGTGATGCAGTTGTGTATTCCCTCATTTTCCACTGCAAGGCCTGACTGGCTGGACCATGCCTATACTTTCCTTCACCCATCTTTCTTCCTATGACCCTTGGTGTCCATGCTTTTGTTCATGCCACCTGCACTTGTTGGCCAGCTTGTGAGATGCCGGTGTAATCAAATGTATTATGTTCCCAGCTCTGACTTCCTTAACAGTTCTGCAAGGCATTTGGAGTGAGAATAGCTGCTTAATAGGTTGTGTTCATGAGGAGAAAGGATTAGTGATGTCACTCAACCACCATCTTGCTTGTGATCTCCCTTCCACTTCTAATTGTCCTGCTGAGCTAGTCCTTTTTAAGATTTAAGGATGGAGCCACTGCTGTGACTGAAATCAATGCTGAGTATAAAAGTCAACAGGTCTCCTTAAACAGCATGTTTTTCTTCTTCCTGTCAGTCTACAAAACCATGGAAGATTGTAGTTAAACCCTTCTTGGTCATTTTAAAAGATATCACAGTGTCTTGAATTCTATACAATTCCAGTCAATTGGTTGAAGCTATATGTCATACTACCAAGCTCATCCTTGGAAAAGAAAAATGTAGGTCAACCCTGTTTATATTATATATACACCATGCATTTCTTTAAATGTATGTTGCCTATCTAGTGATATTGAGACATGAATCATGTGGAATATACAGTTACACTTGTGCCTCAACTTCCTAATGTATCTGGAAGATATGGGAGATCTCTTTCAGAAAACAAATGAGCAAAAGCTCATTTGAGCAAAGCTACCCAAGTCTAAGGGTAGCATAAAATCAATACGGAATCTCTTAAACATGTGGTTCTGACAATTATGCTTATTTTTCTTTTATAGATCAACATAAACAGATGGCTCATAAAAAGTCCAATGCAATAAGTGTGTTTTCTTTCCGATGTGATTGTATTCGTATGATTATGCTTTTAAGAGATTAGGCACCAAGTATATTCAACATAAATTATGAGCCTGAAGTTGTGCAAAAGTTATGCAAACCTATAATAGAAATATGGTTGGCCCTACTAAGAAATTTATTCTTTGGTCTATTTCCAGCATTATGGGAATTAAAGCAATAAATGCACTTCCTGATGTGCTCCTAGAGCATAGCAAATGACTATAAACACCTAATTACTTTTTGAATGGAACCGTTCTACTCCAAATATGTTCACTTTTTCACATTTAAATTTCTGCATAGCTTGATTATGCTCTTTTGATTATAGACATATAATCAAAATATAAATTGTATGAGAGTATGTACCTTGATAGAATTTTCTATAGATAATGCATGCCTAACTCTATGTTTTTAATTTGCGGAAAGAATAATTTGTGTGTGAACATTTAAAATTTCTAATGAAAGTTCACAATGGTGTAAATTAGCTATATCATCAATTGTACAATCAGAAGAGATAACTGTATCACTAAATCTGACATAAGAATAAATAAGCAATGTGTGAGGAAATCTGTGCTTTCCAAAATTGGAGCTTCCATATGTGTACAGGATTTATCAGGATTATTAATTCTCTATAATCAAGGAAAAGCTTACTAAAATATTTAATTTCACTATTATAAATTGTTATCAATTAAACAGTCTAAATATGACAGACTAATGGAAATAGATGAAGAGTTAAATAATTAGTCAGTTTTCTTTATATTTAATACTTTAGCAGGATGGGCACATTGATAAAGAAAAATAATATTTAAGAGTTATGATTCTTCATTGTTTAATTTTTATGTGGGGAGATATGTAAATAAGTCACGGTAGATTAATTGATGGGGACATTAAGGAAAATAATGGAAAATAAGTCCATAAGCAACCCATAAGATTGCTTCAATTTAAATCACATAAGTTTTATTGGTTGTAAGAAACACAATAATGAATTTTCATCTGTCAAAATTAATTAGATCAGATAATGAAAATTATTTCTTTCATTTAAAATGAAATTCCTGCCACTTGATTTGTTAAAAGAATATTAAAACAAAACAACCAACTAAGACTTTCAGGAGGTACCCAGCCTATGTGCAGCTGAAGCAGATGCCTACAGACCTCAGACTTCTTATTTTTAGGACAGATTTCAACATGGCCAATATTCCTAGTTCCTTAGACATATTTATGATTCTGTAAATTCAAGTTTTGAGACTTTATTTTTGTTTTCAGGTCACTGTCTATTTCTAATGTCCAATATTGCGGATCTTGTTTCTTTGGCATTAATGTTTTATGGAACTTGTTTCTTAACTTTTGAACATGACTATACATATTACTTTCCTGTTTTTAGTTCTTGGATAAAAAAAGATAATTGAAAATGTTTAAAAATAAACTTGCCAAGTTTTAAAAAACACATATTAGTGAGAGTATGAGAACCAAATTATGCTGTCAGTAGTTTGTAATGTTCATGATATTACAATGGAGAAAATAAAAGGCAAAGAACTTTTCTTCCTTTTTCTTCCTGCTGCACACTCTTAAAAGAATGATAATCATAAATTGAATAGCACCATTTATGTGCTTTGTAACTGAAGGAAATTATAAGACTGGGGGTGTGGCCCAAGTGGATGAGCACTCACCTACCAATCAAGCACAAGACCCTGAGTTCAAATCTCCAGTATCAACAAAAAAGAAGAAAAAAAGAAAATCACCTTTAATCATCAGCCCAAGAGATCTAAGGATTGACTATATTTTATATTTGCATGAGACACAGGTAAGAGAAAACTTGTCCAATTCTCCAATCAATTCACTGCAAGACACAAAGCCCAAAATCAGTTAAAAAATAAACCACATATTAATTATAAAAATAATAGACCTGTGAATACTCCACAAACTTATTTATAATTTCAGTTTATATAGTTAAAAATTGCACAAGATTTTATATAGAAGTTGGTAAACATATTAGAAAACTCATATGAGAGACCAAAGAGCTAATATCAGTTTTGTACAGCTACAAAACAGAACAACTTACACTGATAATACCAAGAGTAAATACAACTACAGTTACCTATAGAATATGTTTAAAGTTGAAAACTAAAAGTAGAAATTATTTGCTAAATTTCCATTATGAAAGACCAGAAATATCTGGGACTCTCAAAATACAACCAATTTTCTCTAAATCATCTGTCATATTTTAATAATTGGTCAGTTAAATTATTTGGGGGATCATGTACTAAAAATTACAATTCTGTTTTCTGGCCCCTACAGATGTTACAGTTTCAGGCCTAGTTTCATGAAGAAAAATCACAAACAAAAATGTCCCTTTTCCAAAATGGTGGTCAAGAAAATAAAACAGTTCCTGTCTGGGCTGGGTACCAACGGGAGTGGGGAGGTGGCAGGGAAAGGTGGTAGGAGGGTGAAGACAGATGTTGGCGAGGATGCGGGGAAAAAGGAACCCTCTTACACTGTTGGTGGGAATGTAAACTAGTACAACCACTCTGGAAAAAAATTTGGAGGCTACTTAAAAAGCTGGACATCGATCTACCATTTGATCCAGCAATACCACTCTTGGGGATATACCCAAAAGACTGTTACTCCAGAGGCACCTGCACATCCATGTTTATTGCGGCACTATTCACAATAGCCAAGTTATGGAAACAGCCAAGATGCCCCACCACTGACGAATGGATTAAGAAAATGTGGTATCTATACACAATGGAATTTTATGCAGCCATGAAGAAGAACGAAATGTTATCATTCGCTGGTAAATGGATGGAATTGGAGAACATCATTCTGAGTGAGGTTAGCCTGGCTCAAAAGACCAAAAATCATATGTTCTCCCTCATATGTGGACATTAGATCAAGGGCAAACACAACAATGGGATTGGACTATGAGCACATGATAAAAGCGAGAGCACACAAGGGAGGGGTGAGGATAGGTAAGACACCTAAAAAACTAGCTAGCATTTGTTGCCCTTAATGCAGAGAAACTAAAGCAGATACCTTAAAGCAACTGAGGCCAATAGGAAAAGGGGACCAGGAACTAGAGAAAAGGTTAGATCAAAAAGAATTAACCTAGAAGGTAACACCCACGCACAGGAAATCAATGTGAGTCAATGCCCTGTATAGCTATCCTTATCTCAACCAGCAAAACCCCTTGTTCCTTCCTATTATTGCTTATACTCTCTCTACAACAAAATTAGAGATAAGGGCAAAATAGTTTCTGCTGGGTATTGAGGGGGGTAGCGGGAGGGGGTGGAGTGGGTGGTAAGGGAGGGGGTGGGGGCAGGGGGGAGAAATGAACCAAGCCTTGTATGCACATATGAATAATAAAAGAAAAATGAAAAAAAAAAAAACGTGTACACATGCATGTAAATGCGAAAATGATACCTGATGAGACTATTCCAGGAACTGGGGTTGGGGTTGGGGTTGGGGTTGGGGGGCAAAGGACAGCAATGCAGGGAGTGAGTCCAAGAACATTTGTTACATTGTAAGAACATTTGTAGATGCCACAATGTACCCCAACCAGCACAACAGTAAAGGAAAAAAGAAGTACATTTTAAGAGGTTATAAAATAACTGCACAAATGTTATAATTTCATACTGAGAATGGTATATTAAGATAATTTTCAACTTTAAAAAGTGCTTGGTAATTTAATTCTAAATGATACAAATTACCTCAGTCACAGGGAGAACACTTTGTATCTTCTCACAAAAGAATGTGTATCCAACATATACAATGATGCCTGTAATTTCCAATAAGCTTTTATAACGTGGAAAAATGGGAGGAAACTCTTCCTCATTACACAGCCAACTTGAAAGTAAAGTTAGATTAGTTTTAAAGGTATATTATAAGGTCTAGAGTTACAACTTTTAAAAAATTATAATCAATAAACTAAGAAAGAAAAACTGAAATTGTGTCAATGTTCAATTAAAGCCAGAGAAGGCAGAAAAGAGAAGGGGAAAATAAAATACAACTGTAAAAAATAGCAAAAACAGTTACAAATGTAGTAAAAATTTATGACTATATGTCAATAATCGTTATAAACACAGATGACCCAAAATTTGATAAGGATTGAGATTGTTAGAGTGGAATGAAATAGACAGCATTAAATTATAATGTTGCCAAAGCAAAATATACCTTCTATAGGTTCAAAATGAAGGAATAGAGAAAGCTATGCCATGTTAACAGCAATGAGATGAAAGATAAGGTAGCAATATCAATTTTTTAGCAAAGAAAATTTCAGAACAAGGAGGAATATCAATGATAATATAATAATTATGACAAAGGTTTCCATATTTCAAGAAAATGTAGCCACCCCATATTTATATGCACCTAACAAAGCTCAAAATAAATGAGAAAAATAGGATTGAAAAAAGAAATAAACAAATCCACGGTTACAGCTCATCATGCTAACCTACCCTAGAAAATCAGTAAGGAAACATTTGATATGAATAGCAGCTTCATTCCACTTGATCCAGTTGATGTGTAGAGAAAATTCTAAGTAACAAAACCAAAATTCACGCCCTTTTCTAGTTCATATGTCATACTTACAAGTTTAATGGGTCCAAAATCTGGAGACAATGGGATAGGATAAATATTTTGCAAGAGACCAGGAGATATGAGTTTAGCAGACTGAATAATAACTTATGCTAAGAAGTCTGTGTCACCTAAAAAATTAGCTAGCATTTGTTGCCCTTAATGCAGAGAAACTAAAGCAGATACCTTAAAAGCAACTGAGGCCAATAGGAGAAGGGAACAGGTACTAGAGAAAAGGTTAGATCAAAAAGAATTAACCTAGAAGGTAGCACACATGCACAGGAAATTAATGTGAGTCAACTCCCTGTATAGCTATCCTTATCTCAACCAGCAAAAACCCTTGTTCCTTCCTATTATTGCTTATATTCCCTCTTCAACAAAATTAGAAATAAGGGCAAAATAGTTTGCCAGGTATCAAGGGGGTGAGGGGAGAGGGGGGGGCAGAGTGGGTGGTAAGGGAGGGGGTGGGGGCAGGGGGGAGAAATGACCCAAGCCTTGTATGCACATATGAATAATAAAAGAAAAAAAAATCAAAAAGGAAAAAAGGTCGTTATCCTCAGCTGAACAAAATTGTTTTTTGCCCTGGTTCTGGAGCTGATAACCTAAAACAGTTATTGCTTCTCTGGTCTTTTAAACTGCTTTGTCTTCAAAGTCTCTTCTCGATATCCTCTTTCCAATTAGCCAATTGCTTAGACTGTGAACCCAAAACCTGCTCAATTCAGTGAACTCCCTGCTGGGTGTTCTTACTCTTTGTCTGTGGCGCACCCTTCTGCAGGTGCAAGTTTTGCCTTGCCTATTAACTTCTGAGTTGTGTCATCTCCCTTTCATGACTCCACAATATCTTAAAGATATTTCTAACAAAAAGGACTCATTTCATTCCCCTTCCTATAAAATCTTGCCTGTGGACCCATTGTGAGTGAGGCAGGAGAGAATGGACAATGTGACAGGGAAATCAGAAATCTGAAAATAAACCAGAGTCAGGAGCTAAGATTTAAAAGGAAATCATTAGAGTGGCAAAACTTGGATAAATCATTTTCATTCCTTCCATTACACTCCCCTGATGTTACAATTTCTGCAGAGAGGTAATTTGGTCTGAGAAGACAAAGTGGTTCTTTGAATAGAAAAGAGTGCTCAAGAACACAAGAAGCGGATGCCTATGTAACAAGACCAGTTGACATGGAAGCTACTCAGGACCTATTGTCTTCATGTTTGGGAGACAACGTCAAAACAGGAACTTAGCAAAATGATTGAAGATCACCAGGTGATCACATAGCTAGATAAAAGTTCAAAGTAGAACCCCTGCTTTACCTTTTGAGTCTCTTAGCTTCCACTCTTTGCTTGTAAGAACGCTGCATGTCAGGGGGCCTTTTTCCCTTTCTACTTTTTCCTGCTTAACTTTGCTGTGGTAAATAAATTTTTGCTGGCTTCTTAAAAAAAAAAAAAAAAAAAAAAAAAGGAAGGAGTTTACTTACAGCTATTATGATGGGGTGACAGACCAGAACAGAGTCTGAATTCAAAGCCATTGAAACAAGTGTCAGGTTGTTAAGAATCAGGGCAAAGGACAGACTAAAAGGACCTGGACTGGTGCATTTATAAAAAGGAGGGATTCTGAGAAAGAAACAGTCACATGAAGGGACAAAGATGTGAACATACACAAGAAGAAGATGGCAAACAACTGGAATGATGCATGTACCAGTCATAACATCAGAAGGCAGAAGATGGAAGGGTTGTCCTCTAAGGCTATGCAAGAGTGCACGGTTCTGCTGATGCCTTCACATCTCATTTGATCCCCTGTATTTTTAAGACAATATATTTTTGTGTCTTAAGGCATCCAGTGTTTTGCACTTTTAAAATATACTTTATATCTTGTAATCTTTCTACATGTGCTTGTTTACTGTAGAAGATTTTTTTCAATTATTTGTGTTATACATCAACAATGTCCTCTGTGAATACAGATAATTTATTTTTTCAAATGTGTACATCTGTTATTTTATTGTCTAATTGCACTACCAATATTTCATTTTACATTGTGTAGTTGAAAAGAGAATATTCTTGCTTCACTCCCACTCTTAGGTAGAAAAGTATTTGCTTTCTGAGCATTAACTATGATGTCAGCTATATGTTTTCTTTACAGATTTAATTTATAAAGATATAGTCCTAGTTTTCTGAGAGTTTTTAACATGGATTGATAGTGGCTTTTAAAAACTGCTCATACTGTGATAATTAATATGATAAATCATGTGACTTTTTAGCTTATTGATATGGTGAGTACATTAACCAATTTCCCAATATTTAAGCATTCATGAATATCTACAGTATATACTCTTTGATGATAGTATACAATTTTCTTATACATCATTAAACTTGATTTACTAATCTTTTTGAGAATTTTTGGATCTGTTTGTGGGAGATACCAATCTATTTTTTTCTTTTTTGCCATCTTGTTATCCAGTATTAGGGTGGCGTGTAAACCTTTCAGTAAATTAGGAAGTGTTATCTCAAAGCTTCTATTTTCTGGAAGACGTAGTAGAGAATTGATGTCATTTCTTAATAAATGAATTCATCAGTAAATTCATCCGGACCTGTAAGTTTCACTTTTGGAAAGTTATTGATTATTGATTTATTTTTGAAATAGTTATAAAAATATTCAGATCATACATGTCTCTTTACATGAATTTTCATGGTTTACATCTTTGTATAATCAGGAACAATCTTTCCATCTTATCACTGTGCAAGATAACCACATGTACAAGATAACATGCTCACAGATATCAGGGATAATGACACAGACTTCTTTTTTTGTGATTTTTTTAAATTGTTTTATTGTTTTATTTTTCATATGTGCCCAGCAGAAACTATTTTGCTCTTATTTCTAATTTTGTTGTAGAGAGAGTATAAGCAATAATAGGAAGGAACAAGGGTTTTTGCTGGTTGAGATAAGGATAGCTATGCAGGGCATTGACTCACATTGATTTCCTGTGTGTGTGTGTTACCTCTAGGTTAATTCTTTTTGATCTAACCTTTTCTCTAGTTCCTGGTCCCCTTTTCCTATTGGCCTGAGTTGCTTTTAAGGTATCTGCTTTAGTTTCTCTGTGTTAAGGGCAACAAATGCTAGCTAGTTTTTTAGGTGTCTTACCTGTCCTCACCCCTCCCTTGTGTGCTCTCGCTTTTATCATGTGCCCAAAGTCCAATCCCCTTGTTGTGTTTACCTTTGAGCTAATGTCTGCATATGAGGGAGAACATACGATTTTTGGTCTTTTGGGCCAGAAATCAGAATGATGTTCTCCAATTCCATCCATTTACCAGCAAATGATAACATTTCGTTCTTCTTCATGGCTGCATATAATTCCATTGTGTATAGATACCACATTTTCTTAATCCATTCGTCAGTGGTGGGGCATCTTGGCTGTTTCCATAACTTAGCTATTGTGAATAGTGCCGCAATAAACATGGGTGTGCAGGTTCCTCTGGAGTAACCTGTGTCACAGTCTTTTGGGTATATCCCCAAGAGTGGTATTGCTGGATCAAATGGTAGATCAATGTCTAGTTTTTTAAGTAGCCTCCAAATTTTTTTCCAGAGTGGTTGTACTAGTTTACATTCCCACCAACAGTGTAAGAGGGTTCCTTTTTCCCCGCATCCTCACCAACACCTGTTGTTGGTGGTATTGCTGATGATGGCTATTCTAACAGGGGGTAGGGGGAATCTTAGTGTGGTTTTAATTTGCATTTCCTTTATAGCTAGAGATGGTGAGCATTTTTTCATGTGTTTTTGGCCATTTGAATTTCTTCTTTTGAGAAAGTTCTGTTTAGTTCACTTGCCCTTTTCTTTATTGGTTCATTAGTTTTGAGAGAATTTAATTTTTTAAGTTCCCTAT
This sequence comes from Castor canadensis, assembly GCF_047511655.1. Classification (NCBI taxonomy): domain Eukaryota; kingdom Metazoa; phylum Chordata; class Mammalia; order Rodentia; family Castoridae; genus Castor; species Castor canadensis. Next base: position 10,372,604 of record NC_133389.1, read on the forward strand.
ATATTCTGGTTATCAGTCCTTTGTCTGATGTATAGCTGGCAAATATTTTCTCCCACTCTGTGGGTGTTCTCTTCAGTTTAGAGACCATTTCTCTTGATGAACAGAAGCTTTTTAGTTTTATGAGGTCCCATTTATCTATGCTATCTCTTAGTTGCTGTGCTGCTTGGGTTTTGTTGAGAAAATTCTTACCTATACCTACTCTTTACTGTATCAGCTTTAGAGTTTGGGGTCTGATATTAAGATCCTTGATCCATTTTGAGTTAATATTGGTATAGGGTGGTATACATGGATCTAGTTTCAGTTTTTTGCAGACTGCTAACCAGTTTTCCCAGCAGTTTTTGTTGAAGAGGCTGCTATTTCTCCATTGTATATTTTTAACTCCTTTGTCAAAGACAAGTTGGTTATAGAGTAAACTCTTTCCTGCTTATTCAATTTTGTCTGGTGTAATTTTGCTTTGACACTGAGAATGTTTTGATGATGGATAAAACCAATGGCATGACATGATGTTGATGAATGTGTTCTGACGAAAAATCAAAAGATATCAGTTCTAATTCTGAGTGGATAATTTTCTATTTATTTAGCCTCTGGCAAGTGACTTATACTATCTGAGCTTCAGACTCTTTCATTGTAAAATGGATCATGAGTCAATAAATTGCATTGCTCAATTTGTACTTTTTAAATAACTTTCCCCCCTTTGGAAATGCATTGGATTATACAGCTTAAGCATATTCCTTATTGTCCTCATTCTGTTACTCTTTGAGGTAATGGTCAGAATTATGTCTAATGTAGTTTAGATTTTTCTTTTAAAGAGCTACCTGTGGCTGTGGAACACACTAGAAACCTGGCCCTAAACAAGGGAATGTGGTTTCTGTTGCTTACAGACTAAATTTAGAACCCATGGGGTGGAACTAAGAGATTCTTGGAGTTCTTGTATCATGTACTAGCATTTTTTTCTCCCCGGAGATAAGGAACAATGTTTTCATCATAATGTCCAATTTTCAGAGGGAAAATATTTTTCCATAGTGTTTCATAAAAAAGGAGACAGCACAGAAAAAAAAAGAAGAAAAAATGAAGAAGAAAATCAGGAAGAAATGAAACAAAAAAGGAAAGGGGGAAGGAGAAAAAAGAGAAAGTAAGCAACAATGTGATTAAGTATAGATAGAGAAGGTTTTGTTTGTTTAAGCAGGATACTTTCTTCTCCATGCACATATATCAGATTATGTGCACAACCAAAAGAACATTAATTAGAAACAGAGTTTATATTAGTTTTGGTATAGTGCTAAAAGTAATAAGACATAGCCTGAAGTAAAAGTTTTACTAGGTGCAAAAAGGAAAATCACAGTTCCCACAAGTGTTGATTGGCAAGTGAACTCCCTACTGATACATAAGGAGTTGATCATCTGTATAAAGCTTATGCACCTTAGCATAAGCTTAAATTATTCCAAAAGCATAGCTTTCCTTCATTTTACAGCTTTTATTACTGTCTCTATTTTACTACAGAGTAATTGTGGGCTTTTTAAGGGATGAAGTTTAAATTAAAGTGTGTACTAGACAAGAAATTGTATCGTTCCCTGATAATAAGATGCCTTCAAAACCTTCCTTCTCTCTCTCAACAGTGCAGTTAGCCTTAGAGTACCCAACCTTCTTACCAGGAGCCTAGGATAATATCAAGAGTGAGTGGAAATCATGAAAACGACTTCAATTTCTTTTTCTAAGTTTACCTTTGGTATTTTTTTTCTTTAGAAAAAGAAAAAAAATCAGAAGAAAAGTTAGTAATTTGGCTTCATTATGTCTGTTCCTTCAAAAACAATTTTATGTGTTTGCTACATTTTGAACCCAATTTTTTCCAGGGGAAAACTATTCTGACATAGGTTGTTGCCTCAAAAAAATGGTTTATTTGTTTTGGTTTTTTAAGGCAGAACAGTATTCTCATTGTATATGATCTTCAATAGTAATAAAAGTTTTCTGGAAACATGTTTTGATAATGAAAAAAATGTTATCTAGGAGGGAGTTAAATTAGATCCAAAACCATAATTGCTCACTTCACAGTTTTATATGATGCATTTTTTTTGGTGTTTTTTTTTTCCCCCCAGATTGCAATTTAGGCAATGCATTTGTTTTGAAGATGCCTAGTGCACTGTCTTAGAGATATTTAAACCATTTTCATAAGTTTCCAACAAGGACAGATTGATGATAAAAATTCTCATAATTGACTATTTTCTCTTAAGGATCATGACAGCATTTTTCTATGATTTTAAAAAGTAAATGAATAAATGAAAAATTAATAGCTTGGGATAAGTGTAGAGTCCATTTTATTTACATGTGATTGTATTAGGTACATAGATCGTGGTCTGTCACATTTCTGTAGCTCAGGGAATTACTGAAATGGACATATATAGTGAAGTGTAGGTACCAAGAGCTGATTGGTTGTACAAATTTAAGCATTACCTGGAGAAATGGGTTGAACATTTTTAATTCCCACAGCCCATAAATTGTTAACACTCCATTTATAACTTCATGTACAACAAGCCTTTAAGTTTGAACTCTCTTTATTCACACTGAGATATGAGAGAAGCCAAGTCAGGGTCTACGGTTAGTGACATGGTAACTATCATTGATCAAAATGTTAAATATGTTTAACTTTAAAATTCTGAGCTTCAATTATTTAATCATCCTCAATTTAGCTATCACATGATTAATCAAAAGACCTATTGTAAAACTGTTTTAAACATGCAAATTGCTCTTCATGTAAGCTAAGTGTGCTAGCTTTAAAAGTTTTTAATGATGTATGTGTTTATGAAAGCAATTGTGGTAATTTTTGGTAGAACATAGTAATTAAAAACATAATGTAACACATAATGCAGCTGGCTAATTTTCTTGTTATTCATCTAAAAATAAATACATTACAAAAAATCAAACTATCTGGACATGGATGGCCCCCACAAAAAGGAGCAGTATATGTGATCTTAGAGGAAATGAAGTCCATCAGAAAATTTAGCATGCAAAACCTCTTTAAATGTCATCGTCGATAAGCATGATTGTTTCTTTTATTGGATATCACAATACAATACAAAAATCTGACTTGTGTTGATTGATAATACTGCATTTTCTGTGGAAGAACACTGTGACATGACTAAAAGAGAAAAGACACAAATGGGATGACAGTCCTTGGAGAGAATTTGAATTACAATGACATATTACCAGAGTTAAAGTAGAAATAAACAACACCAATTAACTGTTTAGTTGATATAAACACTCATGTTTTTATTCACATTCAGTCACTTTTTTTTAAAAGGCTCAGAAGAGAGGACAAACATATAATAACCAACATATATTAAGTCGACCTTTCCATTAAGTAAGGAAAAATACAAGATTAGGTAATAGTTGATAACAGGAACCTTCTATAAATCTATGTGCAGCTCCAGGGGAAAATATTTATCACTATGTCTGTATTTAAGAATAAAGCATATCAAAAATTAGCATTTAAAATATATTAGATTTTAAAAATGAGTAGTATAATAAATTTAACAATGCATAGTGAATAATGGATGTTAATTTTCTTCATAATTCTGACAGTAATGGAATACAGAAACAGTAAAGAAATATAATAAAGAAACAGGGACCCAGAAATTTTAAAAGAAGGAAGAAGAAGATGAAGAGAAAGGAAGAGAAAACTAAAAAATTAAAGAAATTTAAATAAAATTTCAAAATTAGGAAATAGGTGGGTAGTTATCTGATGTAACAGAAAGAAGAAGTTATAAGAAGAAAATCAGTTCTCTCTTCAGATCCTGAAGGATCTAAGAAGTTAGCATCACACCTTTAATTTAGGGGTGTATGATGAGCTCATAAGTAAATAAAACAATTGTTTTAACATCACTGAAACAAAGATAACTACATCCTCTACCTTTATTGTGCAGCAAATGAAATATGCTTTGCCTTGTAGCAGAAACTAAAGTCAAATTTACTCTGAAGGGTAAGGTAAACTCTCTGGGACTTAGAAAGCCAGTTGAGGGTCATATGGCATGTCTACGAAAAACAGAGTTTTAAATAAAAATACACACACTCAATAGTGAGATTTTTTTTAGACTTCTGCCTCTTTTTTTCTCTGAGAATGTTATCAATTAGATAAAAAATATTCACATTCAAACTCTGACCAAAAATATGTAAGAATTTTTTCTAGGAAAAAACCATAGGAAAATAATAATAGAGAAAACCAATTGGAATTTCTACAATGAAAATGTACATTATCGGCAATGACCTGGTTATGGCATAGAAAATGAAAACTCAAATAACCAAATGCAGCTTTTGAGTAAGCTATTTTAATGGATATATGGAGGAAATTAACATGCATTAATGATTTTTAATTTTTTTGCAGTACTGAAGATGGAACCCATGTTTGGCAAGTGTTTTACCACTGAGCTACAACTCCAGCCCTGATTCATAATTCTAAAGAAACACTTAGACAATTTCTAATCTAGTTTGTACCTCGAGTTCCCATTTGTGCGGCTACCCTAAAAACATTTCAGCTTTCCTCACTTTTGCATAAATCATTGACATGTTTCTTTACACTTTTCACCCTAAACAACAATCTAAATTCTGCCTGGCTTTGAGTTTAATAAAAATGCTATTTTACTCTTCTTTGTTTTCAGTTTTTTCACTATCTGAAACAGTGCTACTGTGAACACTTATTGTGTTTCCCTTAAGTTTCCTTTGTGTATTTCCTTAAGTGTAAAAACACGGTGTGATCAGAAAGCACTTCAGTATCTCTACTACATACTGAAAAACAGTTTCCAAAGACTGTAAAAAATTGAATTTTACTATAATTATATATGAGCAACATAAAATTTCTTTTTTCCCTCAAACTGCTTGCCAGTGTTTAGATTTAGCATGAACTTTTTAGTTTTCAACAAACTGAGGTGTGCACTATTATTCCTAGTGATTTCAATTTTAATTTCCTGTATTACTAATTGAGCTGAAAATATTTTTTATGTTTTCTTAGCTATTTGGATGCCTTACAACATGAACATCCTAATCAAACATTATGTCATTTTCTACACAGAGTTGTCTGGTTTTTCTAACTGATTAATGGAGTCACTCATACATTTTGAGTGTCTATTTCAGTGATATAAAAAATAAAATGGTCAGAAAAGACATATTGAGCTTTTTGCCCAAGACACAAATCAAGGATATTGTATATACACCTATGTTAAAGAGAGAAAAAATTTGCCCAAAGATTTTTTGATGATATTCAAATATAAATAATACTTGAATATATTTATTTTGTAATACTTTTCAGATATAGTGAGAGATGAGATCAAGTGTGAGATGATTTTACTAAATGGAAGAGTTTAAAACCTAAGAGCTGCTGGGGGTGTAAAATGAATTTCATTTTAGGAAATCAAGCACTTCCCATGCTTATCTGTGTGCTATTCATAAGTATTCCTATTATGGGGATTGATTCTAGGGAGATAAATTAATAATGTGAATAGATGGTCACTTTGGTAGCATTATGCTGAGGACAGGGTAAGTAGACTACATAACATAAATAATCCATAAAGATTAAAAAAGATCACTCAAATGTATGGCTTAAGTGATGTCTGAGATATTGTTATGTAATGCTTCTGTACTCATTATTATGACACTAGGTATATGTTCATCTATCCAGGTAGTAATATTAGAGGCACGTGCACTAAAATATTATTTGTGGTCGTTTCTTGGTGAAATTACAGAAGCATTTATTTTCTTCATTATGATTTCCTGCTGTGTTCATTTTTTTAAAAAGGAAGATGTTCTTATACTTCCAAAAATAATAACAACTTTTAAGACTGTGACATTTATAAAAGAAAAAGCAGGATAATATTTATCTCATATTCTGAATATGAAAAAATAGCATGTTAAATTTAAAAAGAAAAGATTCTCTGTCATGATTTCCTAAAAATGAAGGATGCATATGGTGCCAATTTACACTTTGAAAGTGATTATCCATATGGCCATCTCAATACTGAAATCTATGTTCTGTTGGGTATTTCTCTCTTAGAATTGGCACTATCAAATAACCTCCATTGGGAATCTGGCAGGCAGGTTTGACAGCTATCTGTCCTCTATCTCCCTCATCCAATCACTTGAGTTCTGCAAATCGTTGAGTGATTGCTGAAAGTAAATCTTTTCTTTTACATCCTGACTCTAATTTGGCATCATGATTACTAATCCAAGATGCTGTAGTAGTGGCCTTGTGTGTTTTGAGATTCTTGTCTCAGAGCCTTGTCTTTAATTTACCTTCTACAAAGGAAACAAAAAATGATTATTCTCAATAAGGCTGAAATTTGATTATCCTACCCTTCATTATATATTTATGTGAAAAAAGCCACACTCCACGGAAGGATGTTCAAGGACTTCTGCCATCTTGTCCTCTTCTACTTTTCCAAACACAGTTTTGCTATACGTGACTTCCAGCTGTACCAAACTCCTGGCGGGTCATCGACGTGTCCCGTTCTCTACCAGTTCTCATCTTTGTTAGCATTGTCCCCACGGCCTGCACTCCTACACCTTTCTCCTATTGTTTCTCTCTTTTTGAGTCAGACTTTAAAGCTCAGACAACACACTAAATCTCCCAGGAAACTTTCCATGGTTCTCTTTTTCATGTGTCTGGGTGTCCCTGGTGTATCGCTAGCATGTCTGAACACACCTGAAGAGTCATGCCCCTTATGTACTCCGTGAGATGTGTATGGCCAGGCTCCATCAGACAAATGGTATATTGTGAGGCTTTCTTATGATGTCTTATCCACCATCAGGGCTGACATGTTATTTATTGCACTTAAATGAACTGGACTGAGTTATTAGGAATTTGTTAAAATGACCCATATGTTAAGTTTCAACACAAGCACTGTTAAAACAGCTCTTTATTTTTTCATTAAAAAACAGATTATAGCCACAACTCAGATTATATGAGACAACTTCCTTCTCTAGAGACTTTTCCAATTGTCCAGATCTTCCACTGTATTGCTTCCTTATTTAAACAGAAGAAAATGTTTCTTCTCTTTGGGTCACGTAGTAAGAAACTTGAGACAAAAATTCAGTAACTATTTAGCTTTCTCAAAGGAAAATTGAGGCTTTTAAAAAATGTATCAGCACTCCCAGTCTCCAATCAAAATACTTGCAGACAGTGCAAAATTTTAGACATTTTAGGTATCAAACTTTTCCTGTGAAGAAGTACTGAGAGAAGTCCTTTTCTTTTAACTCACAAAAATTTCTGGAAAAAAAAGAACTTCCCTATCTTTTGATTCTAACCCTACATTGGATGAGTCACCCTCCAGTATGATGCTACCAAAATTGTCCCAAGGTTATGTTATGTCTGGAAAAGCAAATAGAAGACATATAGCTACAAACTTTAAATTGAAACCTCTCTCATAAAGGCTTGTGTTCTTCAATGCCTGTGTTTTAGTTTTCTCTTTAAATTATTTAGTATTTTTAATAATCAACATCAGTGTTTTAAGCTAATAGCTAATATTTATTGAACATTTCTCAATTAATATCCTTAATATGTATTAACCCCTTAAAGAAAGTATTATTATGAACTTGGATTTAAAGAAGAAGGCTTGTGCAAATAAAATAAACCTGCCAATATTCAAAGTTATTTTTTCTCTAAATGTCAAGGTGATGTCTTCTGTAAGTAGAAAAAATAAAGACTGCAGGAACTTCTTTACCTTGCTTATGATTTTACTCCCAGGCCCCACAAGTAGTATGTAGTCACAGTTCACTAAAAATTTGTTCAATGTATCTAATGTTTGAAATACTTGACTGAGTTTTGGGCATCAGGATATGATATGATAATATGATAAATAGGCTTAGAGTTAAATCCAGAACAAAAATCATGCAACCTTAAAAAGATTTAGATGGACTCTGAAAAGTACAATAAATGAACCCAGTGTTTCTCGGCGTTGGACAGATGCTAAAATTCCATTCTGTTCAGTAAACACAGAATGTACATTATGTGTCTGGTATTTTGAATAAGGGGAAGGAAAGGTCCAGAAAAGACAACTCTCTACCAAAGAAGACAGATGAGCAAATATAGGAGTATACTGCAATATGATGGCTGATTTAGTGGTAGTTTTAAAATAGCCTACTGATCGTCAGAAGTGCCAAAAGCTATAGAGATGCAGCAATAAGGGAGAAGAGGTAAAATGATATGCAAAGCCACAGAATAGAAGGAACATTGAGCAGAAAGTCATCAGTACAATGGAGTGGTTGGAACAGTATTCCACTTAACAGAGCATGAGCCAGTTTCCAAAGAACTTAAGCATGTCCAACCTGTCTAGGGAAGAAAAAGGTATGGTAAGAGCAGAGAGGAAATAAACTGTCAGGATGTGAGCATACTGTGAGCACAACAGTGGCAAATATTGAATTGCTGTTATTCCTACATTTAGGTCGACAGTGTCAGTGGAGTAAATACTGCTGTGTGGAGAAAGAGAGGGAGGTTAGAGACACAATAAAATATACCAATAATATGGCTGAGACATGAGAGGATCTTGAAGTGAAGTAGTATTTAGAGGAAGGAATAAGAACTAAACATATCACTTCACATGATAATTTATAAGTGCCTTGATGTCAGAAATTATCATGTGCTCCTGTACATTTACTCTTTTCAAAGATGTAAATTACCAAAGATGGTCTACCGAAAACAGGCACTTAATTGACATTTGATGAATATATAAATTAGTGAATGAATGAGGAAATAGAAAGCAAAAATTCAGTAAAATTGGAAGTCCTTACATTAAATGAATTAAGAAATCAGGCGCAGAAAGACAGGCACCTTATGGTCACATTCACATATGGAATATAATAGTTAATTGTATAGAAGTTCAATGCAGAATGGTGGTCACTGAAAGCTGGGCAAGGAGGGGAGGAAGAGGGGGTAAGTCAAGGTTGATAAATAGGTATAAGTTACAGTTAGATAAGAGAAAGTAGTTCTAGTATGTTATTGCATAGTAAAGTGACTATAGATAACAATGTACCATATATTTTAAAATGCTAGAAGAAGCCAGATGCAGTGACACAATCTGTAATCCCAGCTATTCAAGAGGTGACTTGTGCTGTGCTTTGGTGGGAGACATTGTTTCTAACTTCTGCTTTGTGTATGCATTACTGAAAGATGGTCTCCGAGGCCACTGAGAAATGTTGGCCTAAGAACATAAAATTCAGTTATAAATTGAAGATATCTACTGTACAGCATTTTGACCATAATTAATAGAACATTTGTTTCTAACAAATGCTAAAAGTATGGAGGCAGAATGTTCTCATCACAAAAAGTAACAGCTAAGTAGGCAATGCAGAAATGTATATGTTAATTAGTCAGATCTAGTCATTTCCATACATGCATACACACACATACACACACACATACACACACACATATACATATATGCAGTAAAGTATGATCTTTGGAAATACATAAAAGTATATCTGCCAATGTAAAGAAATAAAATAAAACAAGAAAGTAACCCTGAAATAAAAAGGCAGTCTAGAACAAAAACTGTCAGTACCCTTGCTTATATTACACGCAAATACATGAGAGAAACATGGAGAAGTGACTCCTGACAGTAATCAAATAAAAATATTCTAACTGCATCTCTACACAAACTGTTTTAATGTGCAAATCACCACATTTTGTGCTTTCCTCCCTAGTTTTATGCTTCCTCTGAGTTGATGAGTGTGCTTATGAACACAAGCACTCATACATTTGTTGAAGTCTTCCCTTTGATAGTTCTTTGTGGGTAGATCTTATAGAAGGTTATTAAAGGCAAAAGTAGATAAGTGGACATATCACAGAAGAAACTCTATTGAAATGAAAAGATGCATTCTTATTTCCTTAGAAGTGATTTAAGAAAAAAAAAAAAGCAGTGCAAAAGATGTCAGAGAATCACTGGTTAAAAGATGCCTCCATCCATTGAATGACAAGTTGTTGTTCAAGAACAAGTCACCTATCTTGGCATCAAAAACCATTTTGGCTCATCACCAAACATAACCTGCTTATTATTGCAGCTATTTGCTTTTATGTGTGATTTTCACAGTTGTAGATGCTAGAGAAAATACAAGCTCTGACATCACAGAATTCTTCCTGATAAAAACATTCATTCATTCTGATATGTAGATTTTTGACATCTCTAATAATCTTTTATATTGCTTACAAGGCCTTAATAACAAGTTATGGCATTCAGACACTTAAAGCCCATTCCGGGGAGATTTTCACTTTAGTTTTCATGGCAAATGGAGACTTTGGTATGCAGGGCTATGCTGCAAACTTGTCATACTTTTGATTTTTTTTTTCAGCAATGTTTGTTATGTCTCAAGCACTCTACAGATAAGATACATTTGTCTCCCACTGTATGTAGGATACAGTAAAAAAGAAAGCATATTAGTATGTCAAACAGATTCATCTGAATCTAATAACTAATTGTGCTGTGACTATACATGCAAATAGCAAAGACAAAAGAATGTTCCATTTCAGGTGGGAAAAAATGAATCAAACAATTGATGTGGAAATCTTGTTTGAAGTTACAGCTGAGAGCAACATAAATGTGAACATTCTTCCAAATCTGATTCCTCCTTGCATTCCAATGACTAAGAAAATGACTGTCATTTACAGAAAGTCAATAAATATTTGAAAAATAATAAATAACATGAGCAATACTATTTGAACTCTGGGATCCAAGGTTTTAGGAAGAAGTACCTTCGAAGTGATATGAATGAAATAGATTTACTAATAATGATATCTCTGCTGTCAATCATCTTGAGGTTTAATATAAAATTAATTTGCATGAAACAGATTATCCACATACATGATTTAGAGCTAAAAGAATCACTGGCACTGTTCAGTTTATGCTGAGGAGACAAACTTGGTATAAGTTAACTTGTATTTATTTTGGGCTTTTAGCAATATTATTTTAATTTTTCTTCTCTTAATGCTTTAATGATGACCTATTCACATTGGTTCTCTTGGGTTGGATGTGTAGATTAATGGTAGAGAATATTCCTAGCATGTACAAAGCCCTGGTTTCTATCCCCAGCAGCATAGAAGATAATGAATAATGATAATTTTTTTAATTTAATGTTTAGATTTTCATTTAATAAAAGTGCTGATTTTCACTTTTATCTGACAATTTCATAATTTCCTACTAAAATATAAACATTGTAAACTTCAGATTAATTTTGACAAAATTATTATTCTGAAATTTTTCAAAATGAATGATAAAATAAAGGCAATTAGTGATGTACATTATTGTAAAATTACAGTTTATTTATATGTCACATATGTGTTATTTGTGTGTGTGATCTCACATGTAGGACTCTGCAATCTGGATGTTGAGCACATGACCCTTTTGATTTTCTGTAGGTAGCCTCTCAATTCACTGTGACTAGTGTCCTGAGGTCTGTATCCAAACAGGTTAAGCATGATTTTCTTCCTGTCTCATTCTGTAATGCAAAAGTACTAGTTTTTATGGCTGAGTGGAATAAGATACAATGATATGGATACTTATGTAACTATTCAAATCATATTCCTGTTTTATATTTCTTTTTTTTTCAAATGAATGATTTGTGGCTTCAATTCCAAAAGTGTATATGATTTTCAATTGGAAACACCTTGGTTCATTCGGTATCATAGCTCTTCTCTCTCACTCAAAACTATTTACTTTCTATCTTCAAAAATGTTTAATATCTCTATGTCATGTCCTTTTGACCTTTCTTTCCACCTCTCTATTTAGTGTGTACCTTTAACCTCCTTAACAATTTTTAATGGGGCTTAGAAAAATGTTCACATATGTATATGCAATCATTTCACCAAGTTTAACAAGAATCTACTAATGTGACTCATGAATATATTCAAACATAGTGAGGAACAACAAAGCTTTGAGGATTTTGAATGACATGAAAGGGCAGTGATAAATTTGTCCTAAAAGCCATTAATTTTAAGGATTATCAACCATCTTAGTCTTTGGAAAGTTCAGGTATTTCTCACTAATTATTATTATTATCATTTTATTTTGTACACATAATAAGACTTGTGAATTTTATATGCTTTATAAACTTGAATTTAAATTAGAATTAAGAGAAACTAGCCACATTGATTTTTGTTGATAGTACTTTTATTGCCAGAATAAAATATAATAAAAATTGTTTGCCATTGTACAACTCAATACAGAGAAGACATGGACTGGTGATCCATTATATTTAAAGAACACTTTTTATTATGGGAGGAAAAAATGTCATAAGAGGGGAGGATTTTACAAGTAATTTTTCTACACCTATTTCTATGCCAGTATCAGATTGTGATGTTTTTGGAGAAATTATTTTTTTAAGTGAGTTGAATTGTCTTCTTTTACTAAGTTTGTGAAAGTTCAGAAAGTTATTCTGCTTTAGAGAGTTCACATACAGCTATATAGGGTCTCTCCAGATAATTTGTGCTTCTCAAAGTACTAATAATAGAACCAGTATAGGTAGGATCAGAAAGACACTACACCCACGAGTTGAAAAGTATCATGAAACCATAGAAATATCATGTCATCTGATGAATATTATAGTGAACTAGCAATCCACTCCTTAACAACAAAAAAGTCACTGCTTCAACAGGAACTAGTAGGTGGTTTGCAAATGCAAATAGTGTCTCCCACTTAAAATTGCTAATTTATTTTGATGTTAAACATAGGCTTCTAGTTGTTTTCCAAGCTTGTGTCTTTGGGTAAAATGCACATTTATATCAAGTAAAATGAAAATGTATGCATATGGATAAAATTTGATATAAATAAATACATATTTCCCTACAATTTTTATAAAATTGCCAAAGTCAAGTTTGGGTGGGGACATGTAGTTTAAATTTTCTGTCTGCATTATAGATGCAATATAGTTACCAACTTTAAAAGTAAAGAATTTTATTTTAAGAAGCCACAGAGGTATAAGTGTAGTTACACCTAAATCATTGCTGAAACAAATTAATTAATTAAGTGTATGGCCCAAGAGCAAAAATAAAGTATGTGTATTAGACATAAAAGATTCACTTCTTTGTACTTCTAGCTATATAACTGTTTCTCTGATAGAGGAATTTTTTATTTGCTATGATTTATGTGTTAAAAAGTAATGTAATTACCCACTGCCTTTTGCAAGTCAAATTGAATCTCAGCATCTTCTCCTATTGTTTCCTCCTCCCTCATTACCCAGGACAGAATTCTGCAGCAGCATCAAGGAATCATCAGGACTGAGCAGATAAACCTGCTGTAGAAACAAAAGGAATATATTTTAACAACCTAGAGTTTATTATGCTCAGCAACATAATCTCTAGTAGGGTGTTAGAATTAATGCACATAAAAATGTGAGTATTGAAGGGAAAGCAAAAAGTGTATTAGTTATATTTCCACCTGAAACTTGTTGATTTTTTAACACTACTTGCATTGAATTAAGCAAGATTCTTGAATCTGTAGACCAATGCAAATATAGATCATGGTTTCTGGCAAAACAATATTACCCTGCTGAATTACATAATGAATATACTACAGAAATACATATATTTTCCTATAAAGGCAGAATCTTGAGTGTTAATATTACTTATAATAATCTCAAGCAAATAAAACTGAAGCACATGGGCAATATCAGTAAATAATAATATCTAATCTTCAGGCATGTTACCATGCCCACGATATCTTCATCTCATTTCGTTTGTTTATATTTATAAAAATGATTGGGTATTATATGTTCATCAAACTCCTGTTATCTGATTCCAAATCAATGACCCTAAACATGTGTAGGGCTTGTCAGACATTTTCTATAAGGGACCAACTAAGAAATCTCTTAAATTTTAAAGACCCTATGGTTTATGTCACAACTACCCCATAATTGTTTCATGAAAGACATATAGGATATACAAATGAATACACTTATTCCAACAGAATCTTAAATGTAAAAAACAGCAAAACAAAACAAAACACTTTTGAGAGGGTGTGGGAGTAGGTTAGACCTGCAGGGCAGTTAGCCAAACTCTACTACACATCATCATTATAACTCATCTGGTTCATAGTCCTATGTGTCTGTAATGACAAGTTCACACTTGTCTCTACATGGAAAAGTCAAATGAAACTGGGTTACCTGGTGACATCAGGATTTGTGGACAAATTCAGTAATGAGATAAAAAATGGACTTTGGAATTTAAAGCAAAAAACAATGTATAAAATCATGCTCCTTGCATGCCTCTAGAGTTCCTTGCAGGTTATATAAATCCTCTGATTATCAAATTCTCTGTACAGTGGGGGTATTGTACCTACTATAGTGAATGGTTTTTACTATTAAATTATTCTGAACAGTCATTGTTTGTGTTAGGCATTCCATAAGTACATATGCCTGCCTAAAATGTTGACAGAATATATTAACAGTTTATTTGCAATTTTTAAGTATGCATTCTAACTGCCAGTGTAGGTCATAATTTTTCACATTAGAAAGTTTTGCATATCCTAGTAAACATTAAAGTTTATTACTCTCTTAAAACAAAATTTTAAATACTGTATTCCAATTGCTTCGCACCAGTGATCTTATAAAGGAATATTTGTGTTAAATAATGGAATTAAAAAATACCTGTTTGGTACAAATTATGGCTTATATTCAAATCACAGGATTTATAAATCAAAACATAAGAATCCATGATTGCATTGTCACCACATACAAATAAAAGAGTAAAAGGATTTATCTAGAAATTTCATTCATATGAATTTTTATATATTTATATACAGGTGTATCTGTATGTGTATCAACACACCTGTGTGTATGTGTATGATGAAAGGTTTTATCTGTGTGCGTGTATGTTCACCAAGCATGTTGACCACATTGAGTTTTATATATCTGTGATTCAAATTGTTGAATGTTATATGTTTTCTTTTAACATGTGCACAGTTAATAATATTTTTGGACATCTAAATGACATGAAAATCGCAGAATCAATGAAAGATAATAGATGAAATTTCCCCTTAATGACTAAGGCTTCAGAAAAATCAAACCCTAAGGAAGAATTTTAAATCTAAGTGACAAAAATACCAGCTCTATGTGGTAAAGTTTCTCACTCTGAATGCACTGAAGGGAATGTGTACGTCACTGATTTGGAAATGAAAGGCACTGGGTTTCTCTGATTTTGAAAATGTTTTGACTCAGTTGGGGATGGGATTAATGATTTTGTGAAATCAAAGCATGCAAGGAAATCCAGCTGCGGATGGACTCAGGTGATCAACCAGCATGAAGCAAGATGTGGCACATAGTTGAGTTATGATTGCATGCTTTCACAGCCATGGGATAAATGATTCAACTCAGATGGTGGGATGAGGTTAGAGTAAAAATTAAGGCTGTTGATGGGCCAAATTTAGAAAATATTGAATATTTATTCATAAGACAGTAGGTTTGTGTGGGTATATGTAAATTTGAGTATTCACATTATATATATATATATGTAAATATATAAAATCTGTCATCTATCTATATATGTTCATTTAGGTATCTATCCATCTGTCTCTCTTTATCTCTCTTTATCTATCTATCTATATATCGCAAGTCTCACCAAAGGAATTAAAGAAAATTGAGCTCAACCATAAGAATTTGCTTTAATTGTATGTACATTAATAAATTGTTCTAAGACAAAAAAAAAAAGAGAATTTTCTGTGTGGATAGACTTAGAGATCGAAGCTGAAGAACTTCTGGGAACAAATTCTATTACCTATCAGTTGTTGTTGGCTAAGTTAATTCCTGATCATAATAAAAGTATTTTTCTAGTTAATTTTTTTTAATGTTTCCTTGTCCTCCATGGAAAAGAATATTTTCAATCACTAAGTAGCTTTGTTAAAATCATTGAAAGACTGTGCACCAGAGAGTTATGTCTTATTAACTAAAATTAATTTTTTATGAAAGCAAAGTATTTTGTTAAATTGTTAGAATATTTTACAGAGAAATGTCAAAGAAGCTTGATAATGATTTTCTACCAAAACTTGATGATAATAAGCCTCATCTTTCAAATCTAAGTTAGAAACTGCACGTGTAACTATAGACCACATTCATCTCAATAGGATGTTCTTAGGTTACAGACTTCTTCAACTGAGGAGAAAAATGCTAATTCTGTTTTCCTTGTGACTATCAAACTGATGAGAAGTTTTTCAAAAATGTCTTGGAAATGATGCAAGACACATGGGATTGAACTCCAGTATGCAGGTTCTCATTGATTTACTTGAAAAGAGGAATGTTCTTCAGAAAAGTCAAGTTCAGATTCAAGACACTCATGGGAAAAACATTTGTCCCTGGTCACACTATCTCACTGTTTCCTACAATACTTACTCCTGAGCTGTCAATTTTCACATATACATATGTGTTTCTTCATGAAACCTGTCTGTCTTTGTTTCTGCTGTTTGCCTCCTCTTTCCATCTTGTCCTTCTTGGGCTGGGCATGGTTATAAATGTCTGTAATCCCAACTACTCTGGAGGCAGAGATCAGACAGATTGACCTCTGGGCCACATCCTGGCAAAAAGCAAGAAAGACCCACTCAACCAGTAAACTGGCCATGGTGGTATAGCCTGTGGTCCCAGCTATGTGAAAGGCCATAGGTAGGAGGATCATGGTGCCAGAAAGGCCCTCAGGCAAAAATGCAAGACTTTATCTGAAAAGTAACTGACACACACAAAAAAATTAATTGGGAGTCTGGCTCCCATGGTAGAGTGCCAACCTAGCAGGCACAATGCCTTGAGTTCAGACCACAGGATTACCAAGAAAATAAGTAAAAATATTGTCATTCTTGTCCATCCTACACCAGCTAATTGCTCCTATAATAAATGTCCTGGGTCTGGTCTAGACACCACATGCAACTGCTTTATTATGGGCACTCTCTATTGTACAAAATTTCAGTTCATCTCTCCTGACGGTGAGTCCAAAATCCTTCAAACCCACTGGGATCTAGCCCACCATCTTTCAAGTGCATACTCTCTATTTAGAAATTTCTTTTCCCCCATCACCAAACTTTTCATCTTTTATTTATACATATTGCCTTGAAAAGGTGGCAACAAAGAAGGAAAATTTGATATCTAGTTCAATTAAACTCCACCGACTTAGACCTGCAATTATCTCAGAAGACTGTATTAGCAAGAAAACTCACATTGCTGCTAATGGGTTTTACTTAAAATTCATGACTATAATATCTCATGAATTCTCAAATGCTGCCAGCCAACCTTAATGTGTTAGCTTGGTCCTTTCACTCTGGTTTTCTTAAGTGTTATTGGAGAAAAATTGCACCAGACCAGTTACATAGGCAGAAAAGACTTTATTCAAGACTGTTGCAATTTGAGAAGGAGATTGAACTCCATCCATCTGAAGCAAAACATAGAATTTTCCAAAGAGCAGAGTTTTCAAGCAGGCTACTGGGATAGGAATTCCTGGATTATAAAACTTGCAAGCGGCCCAGATAGGATTTTCATTGAAAGGGGGACAAGAATTGACATAATTTTTCTAAGTCAAAATGCTAAGAAATGAGAGTATGGATATCTAAATTAATTCAGAAGAAACATATCCAAAATTTAGTCAAGCTGGTGGGCACTTTAAAGACCATCTGGGTCACTGTTTATTTCACTTTCTCGTTTTATTCTTAAGTTGTTCACATTCTCTGTCTCTGTTTTGTTCATGGCAGTTGATTTGACATTTTCTCCAATTAAAAAATTACAGCAAGAGGAAAGGATAATGGCCTTGATTTTTTACTGTTTTTAAAACAAGCAATCCAGTTAAAAGGCAAGGCTTTCCTTGTGCTTTGCTTTCCTCCCTCTTGTACATGCAAGAGTACTATGCTTTAGCATCACCTTTACTCTTTCTTCTGGATCATTTTTCACTTTCTTTTTGATCATTGCCATCATCTTATAAACATCCTATCATTTCTTCTACCTTTAAAAAATGTTAAAGTCTTGGCCCGATTTCCAATGCCAATCACCCCACTGGTCTTCTCTCTTGGTGGCAAAACTCTGCAAAGAGAAACCTGCATTTGTTGCATAGGATATTTTTCTTCTCATTTTTTCTAGTATTCCTTCCATTACACTTTGGTCATTACAACTCCACTAAAATTATTCTTCTTAAGGTAATTGGTAACCTATATGTCCCTAGTAAAAATGTCATTAAGTCCTATTTATATTAATTTTCTAGCAGCATTTTAAACAGTTAGTGATTTCTTCCTCCTCTGCACTCTATCTTCATTCAGATTTCAGAACACATTTTCCCTTGTTTTCCTCCTACTTTTCTAATCACTCTTTGATCTCATTAACTGATGACTCTCCTTTGACCTGAACTCTAAATATTGTACTCAGAAAAGGATCTTGTTCCTTTTCACATCTTTGCTAGCTATCTCTCTCTTGATTTGTCATCTGCTATTATCATCTTAAATGACTTCCTCAAATACCTTTAAATCAGACCTGAACATCAAGATTATTCATACAATACAAAATGTATAAATTTTCATCTTTTTTTCCAAAAATTTATTCCAATGAGAATATTCAACATCATCTCTGTTGTTGGTAACTTCTTTTTTCAAATATCCTAGACCCAGATTTTTGACCTATCATTCTTCTTTTTCTCTTATACTATACTTCACACATCCAGGCAGCCTATCCTTTTTATCTTAGAAATATGTCTTATGTCTAATATCTGAACAATGGTCAATCTCAGTTTGAACACTATGCTAAGCCGCAGGATCTCTCACTTAAATCGTGTTTAAGTTATCCTCATTGTCTTTACCCTGCTTCTTCCTGGATACCTCCTCCCACCCTTTCTCCTTCTCTTCCTTCTGCTTTTCTTTTTCTTCCTTTTCTTCTTGCTGTACTGGGGTTTGAACTCATGGACTTATACTTGCTAAATAAGCAGTCTACCACTGGAACCATGCAAGCTTCCAGCTCTTTTGTGTTGGTTTTTCAGATAGGATTTCATGCTTTTGTGAAACTGAATTCCTCTTACTTCTGTTTCTGGAGTAACTGGGATTACAGGTGTGCATCCCCCTTCTTGTCCCTCTCTGGTTCATAGCTCAAAAATCTTCAGTGGCCCCTGATTGTTTGCTTGTCACCTGCTGTATAACTTATTGGAAGGTCAGCTTCATTAGATAGGTAATTTTAATTTTCTTTAGTTTGCAAATATGTTCTAGGTATATAAGATGGTACATAGTACTTACCTAATCTTTGGTGAATAAGTTTTACATAAAAATGATAATTCTAGTTAATGAGTAAAAAGAAATTAAGTTAAAAAAAGTATAACCAGTATTGAGAATTCTATTGAACTTTTAAGTACTACAAAACACTACAGATATTTTGTTCAATTTTACAACAAATGATTATGAATTTCATAAGAATTCACAGTAATATTGCATTTTCCTGGTACATGCTTAATAATGTTTTTCAAATTTTAGAGTAACTTTGATTATATCAAAATAAAAATAATATATATACTGAATATTTAATAATACCCAGTTATTAAATATTTAATACTTTTTAAATAAATACATATTACTCCACATAATTAAATTATATTAATTGACTAACAGATTGTGGAAATATGGTCTATAAACTACTTTTTATTATAATTATAACTCTGGGAATGATTTTATGATATTCTTTTCAGTACTGGCAGTTGAATTCAAGGCCTTGTGCTTGCTAGCATGGTGCTATGCCACTTGAGCCACTAAACAGCCCTTTTTGCTTTGAGTATTTGTGAGATAGGGTCTTGCTTCGTGTGTGAGACTGGACTTAGTCATGATCTTTCTATTTATGCTTCCCCACGTAACTGAGATGACAGGGGTGAGCCACCATGCCCAGCCATTGTTGAGGGGGATCTGGTGGACTTTTTGTCCAGACTGTACATGAGCTATGATCCTTCCCAGTGTCTATCTCCTGAGTAGCTAGGATTACAGGATTGGGCCTCAGCTCCCAGCTTTTTGATGTGTTTAGTCACAGAAGGTTATATGTGTTCACAGAAGCCTACATTAAGTTTGAAGTTAATTGTCATACTTTTATCCTGATAATTTAAGAAAGAGGCTCACAGACACTAATTGTTTTGAAGTATTTTTTATTTAGCATAGAGTAGAATATCATTAGTATCACTTCTTGATTTGGGATTTATATGAGACTCATGCAGCTATAATAGTAGAAAACACTGAGTAAATTTCATTTAGAGCCCATCTTTTCAGAAGGAGAGTCCAGGTCTTTAAATCTGAGGTGATATCTTTCTTGTAGCAGATCTTTATAGACACCTACTCCATGCAATTACCTCAATGTAAACGCTGTAGGTAAGGTTTATGCACAGACAAAGGATAATGTTGACTATTACATCACCCACTTTCATCAAGTTTTATCTGTATCATATCATAGGCAGAGGCACATTCAACTTGAAAGTGTATGTCGAAACAAACTAACCAGAGATGAGAAAATGATGGACTAGCATGTCCATGCTTTAAATTTTTTTAGTGTTTTCATTTTGCTGTGCTTGCACTAAGAGACTATCGTGGACCCTCTCTTTGCAACCATGATCACTAAACATCCTTTCAGTTCTAGTTGCCTAAAGCAAAATATTTTTTATGTCTGGCACCATTTTTATCCTTTCTTTTACATCGGCAGCAATTCAAAATACCCAATTTTGTTTGGCATTTTGTAGGGCAGGTGGGAATATGAGGTGGGAGGAGTGTATACAGCTCTCAGCTATTTAGAAAATAATTCCTCCCACCACACTTCTTTATTCTCTGCCTTAAACAAGCAATGTTGTATCAGCCAACTGCATAAGTGATAGTGCTTGTCACTAAAATTGTGCTTTGCCTTTTGTGCTTTGTTTATAATTGGTAAATTGTTTTCTCAATCCTTAATCATATTCCCAATTTCTTTAAGAAAATAAAGATGGGCTGGCAACCCTACCATGTACTCCCAGCTCCTCAGGAGGCAGAGATCTGTAGTTCCACGTTGAGTCCAGACTGTGCGAAGCTAGTGAGACCTCATCTCAACACAAAAGCTGGCATACTGTTAAATGGTGGAATCAATATGACGGATTCCACCAATATGAGGGGTGTAGAATCATGTGACTCCCAACAAGCACCAGGCATTAAGATTAAACTCTGGTACCAGCCCAAAAATAAAAGGAATGATTTTCTATTAAAACAAAACAAAACAAAACCATGCTGGGCTGGGTATAGTGGCTCTCACCTGTAATCTTAGCTACTTGGAAGACAGAAGTAGAACAGTTGTTTGAAGCCAGCTCAAGGCTAAAAAAAAAAAGTTAACAAAACCCTATCCTCAATAAATAAGCTAGGTGTGGTGGTTCCCATCTGTAATCTCAGCTTCACAGGAGGACAAAGTAGGAGAATCACAGTGTGAAGATGGCCTGGGCAGAAAGCACAAGACCCTATCTGGAAAATATCTAAAACCAGAAGCACTGTATGCACAGCTCACATGGTAGAGTGTGCTTGCCTTGCTTAGCAAGTGCAAAACGCTGTGTTAAAAACCCTGTACCATCAATAACAGTAATTAATACTACTACTACTGATAATGATATTAATAAAATAAAAACAAAGAAAGATGAGAAAACTTATGTTTGGTGGGAAACAAGGATAAACAGAGAAATTGAAGGAATAGTTTCACTAAATCTGAAGAGCCAATTTCAGGTATAATAGTTTGCTAGAAATACCATATGGAGTGCCCCACACTAGGTGGCTTAAACAACAGACATTTATTTTCTCACGGTGCTGGCTTCCTCCAGGCCTCTTTCCCTGACTTGAAGATGGCACTCTTCCTGCTGTGCCTTCCTCAGACCATTCCTCTGCTTATGTGACACCATAGTGGCTCTTTTTGTGTCCAGTTGTTTTTGTTGTTGTTCTGGGTGGAGGTACATTGTGGCATTTACAAGTGTTCTTACAATGTATCAAATATATCATATTTGAACTCACCCCTTCACTGCTCTCCTTCACCAGCAACAATTCCTGGAACAGTTTCACCAGGTATCATTTTTGCATTTATACACATGTGTATACACTATTTGCACCATATTTATCCAACTATCCCTTTCCCCAACACCTCCCACTGGTGCCAAACCCCTCCATTCCACAGAACCTGTTCTGCTCTCCTGTTCTCCAATTGAGTCGAAGAAAACACATAAAAGATAAAAAGAGAAATACGTTTATGCTAGTTTGAGATAAAGATAGCTACACATAGAGTTTTCTTGTGTTGTTTCCAAGCATATGTGATTTACAACCCCAACTCGTTCATCTCTACCAGTCCTCTTCACTACTCCCTCCTCCACGTCCCATGATAGCCCCAGCCAGTTTAAGATTTCAATATACAGTGAGCACACCAACCACATTCAAGTTCTAGGTTTCTTTTGCTTGCCCTATCTTTTCTGTGCATAGCCTCCCCTTAGTGTGACCCGTGTCCCATGATATTGCTGTATTTGTTTTAGGTCTCTAATCTGCATATGAGGGAGAACATGTGATTTTTGGCCTCCTAAACCTGGCTAACTTCACCTAAGATGATGTTCTCCAGTTCCATCCATTTACTTGTGAATGACAAAATTTCATTCTTCCTTGTGGCTGAGTAAAATTCCATTGTATATAAATACTACATTTTCTTAACCTATTCATCAGTAGTGGGGCATACTGGTTATTTCCATAGCTTAGCTATTGTGAATAGCGCTACAATAAACATGGGAGTGAAGATGCCTTTGTTGTAAACTGACCTATATTCCTTCAGGTATATCCCTGGGAGTGGTATTGCTGGATCATATGACAGATCTATTTTTAGTTTTTTAAGGTCACTCCATATTGTTTTCCATAGTAGTTGCACTAGCTTGCATTCCCACCAGCAGTGTATGAGGGTTCCTTTTCCCCACATCCTTGCCAACATTTGTGTTCGTGGTGTTTTTGCTGATAGCTATTCTACCAGGAATAAGGTGGAATGTTAGTATGGGTTTTGATTTGCACTTCTTTTATAGCCAGAGATGGTGAGCATTTTTTCATGTGTTTTTTAGCCATCTGGACTTCTTCATTTGAAAAAGTTCTGTTCAGATCATTTGACCATTTCTTTATTGTGTCATTGACTTCTTGAGATTTTAGTGTTTTGAGCTCCCTGTTTATTCAGGCTATCAGTCCCTTGTCTGATGTATAGGTAGCAAAGATTTTCTCCCATTCTATGGGTAACCTCTTCAATTTAGAGACCATTTCTTTTGTTGTGCAGAAGCTTTTTAATTTCATGTAGTCCCATTTGTCAATCCTTTGACTTGGTTGCTGAACTGCTCGAGTTCTACTGAAAATTTCCTCTTCTGGTAAGGCCATCAGTCCGACTGGACCAGAGTCCACTCTAAAGATGTAATTTTTACTCAATTGCTTCTTTAAAATCCCTGTCTCCAAGTACAGTTACTTTATTAATTACTAGGGATTAAGACTGTCATGAGAATTTGGGGGATACTCAGTTCAGCTCATAAGACATGCGAGAGCCTAGACTCACTTCAATAAAATATTTCTATTTACTTATGTTATTATTCCTGCTGTAGTTTGAAAACTACTGAAGTCATGTTCCATCGTGGGTGAATGTGGTTTTTTAAAAATTAGTTATTATTCTATTGGTTACCCTTAATGAAGAATAGAAATTTTAACTAACTTTGTTTCACATTATTTTTCCAATTTATCCAAGCTGTGATTTGACATACAGTTTTTTAGCACTTATTCAAAAATTATCAGCAATCAGGAAGCAGATCCTACCTCTCCAGTATTCTTCGCACCATCTTTACCATTTATTGCAAGTTATCTTATTCCTAGACTATTATAGCATACAGCCATTAAGTGGAGTGGTTTTTTTCCTTAAAACCATTATTTTGCTTTCATCTAAGGTAAATAGATTTAATTCTCATGAACACTAACCTTAGGGTTTCTCTACTTATTTTTTGTTGCTTGACATTTCATCTCTAATAGTTTCTTCAAGAAAGACCCACAGAAATATGATTTTTTTGTTTTTGCATGATCATGATAATTTATCTGTGGCCTTTCCAAAGAAAAATAATTTCTTCAACAGCTAATATATTTAGTTTCCATTTTTGTCTTTAATGGTACTTAAATGTTACTTCAATTTGTTCTGATGCTGTGTTGCTTTTAAAATCTGAAGAAAATCTGATTTCTTATTCTTTGCGGTAAATTGAACACACTTTCTGAATGCACAAGAATTTATCTTACATACTTATTTCTTCTTTCTCGTGTTTCATACCTGCTGTATTCTTTTGGATATGTATTTTTTCTAGTGTCTTTTTCACCTTCATTTTAAAATTGTCTTTTCTTAAGCTCCTGTCTTTGAAACCAACATGTAGTAGTTTTTATTTCTGAACTTTTTTTGTTTTCAATATTTTTACTTTTATAAGGTAATCCATTCATTTCCCAAATTCCAATTTATCTTGTTGTTATAATTATTACTTTCCTTATATTTATAGGATTCAGTTACATGAAAACATCTTATATTGAATTAGGGACAATTCAATATAAGCACAATTAGGGACTCACAGTATTACTTACCCAATGTAGTTTTCCCTAACAGTGCTCAAACTAATTGATTTAATAATCATTTCTAGCATCTGTCACTCTCAAGTCCCATATTTGGATTTGTAGGTGAGAGAGGGAGTTTTGTGTGGTCCAATGATCCAAAAATGCCACCAAGAGTGTGGTTCTACAGAGCATTTTGAATGATTAATTTTTCTTAGTTTGGGTCCTAGTTTCAGAGACTTTGAAGTTGGATTAGATAGAGTTCAATAAAAACCTAGGCTTTGAAAAGTAAGAAGAAACTATCTTCTTGACTGATGCTACCCAAAGTGATGGAAGATTTAATGATACATATTGGAAATTTTAGCATGTCCAGAAGTGAGCATTTTCTTATTTCTCTGGTTTTCTTTTTCCTATGTATTGATTCAAGTATCAGAAAAAAGCATAGGCTGTTAATAGGATCCCTAGGGAAGAACCTCTGCTCTATGGACAGAATAAACAAAAGACATTTTTACTGCTTGTTCAAGTGCAGACCTTGCTGTCTTAGAAACTTTGTATCTAAAGTGTTAATTCTCTTCTCATCTAAAACACTATTTCTTCTCTTTTTGCCACTTATAACATTCTTTGGACTAATAAATTTAATATTCCCTTATGTGTATATCTACAAACACAAAAAATGTGGTTATAGCACTGCATCATTCAGTTTGCAACCTCAGGTTTAAGATATAATTAAAATTGATAACATGTTGTAAGATCCTCATATATTGAATTTTCATCATTATTTGAGTTTTATTAAATATAAATCTTTAAAAATAAGAACATACACATTAAAATATATATATACATTATAGCTCCATGATTTTGCATATGTTTTCTTTTATTGCTATAATCCACTCAGAAATCATCTAGGTCATTAAAATTACTCAATAATTCATTCAATTTAATATTTGCCCAGGTCTATTAAAAACATGGAAATACTAGTTAATGTTACATGACATAACAATCCAATTTTTCTTGATATTAGAATTTCATCATTGAAATCACATTCAATAATTATATAAAAAGTTTAAGTTCAGTGCTAATTAAAAGTGATTTGCAACATTGCCATGGTCCAAAAAAATCTCTCCTTTTGTTACCATACAATTGTTAAACACATATTGTTATGTTCCTGAACATTTTGGAGAGAAAATTAACTTATCTGATCCACAAATCTAACATATGGTCTTTTTCCTTATTTTACAAAACAGAAGATGGAATTCAGAAGCATTAAGTGACCAGATAGATGTGGCTTAATAAAACATTTTGTACTGTGGATAAGCCATTCACCTTTTCTGTGCCTTAATTTTCTGATCTGTAATATTGTGGCAATATTACCTGAATATGCAAAAAAGTTCTTTCTAGCTGTGTTAATCTGGGCATGTGTTTTAACATGTCACTGACCATCTATTTTTAAAAATTTGTACCTAATAACTATACCTTAAATATTAGGAGCCATGGGAAAACAAATTGGTGGATAATTACATGCTTAATTATATTGCATTCCAAGCACTACTCAGAATTCTTAACAAAGTTGCCAGAAAGCACAACTGCAAATGAAAATACAAAATTTCAATGAGGCGAAAAGAATTTGGGATAAGAACTTAACTGGGGTGGCCCTTTTCCTTCATGATAGAAAGGGCTTATTTTTCTTCTTATTCCTTTGTTTTTCCTCAGATAGTCCATTTTTACTCAGCACTATTTTGCATCACTCATTGCATGCATTAGCCAATTAAGTATTCATTTATTTACCACTTTCCAAATACATATTCAACACATGACAATGCTACTGTTAGAAAAAAAAACTCTTTCTTTTTAATGGAAAGGGAAAATGCTTAGAAATATGTCTTCTCATACAGATCACACAGATAGTGAAGTGGAAACCTAAATCCAATGAGACCTGAGAAAGTTCTCTCAAAATACTGATGATTTGAAGTTTTGATTGCTGATATGTCAGTATGGTCACTGGGCATATCGACCAATAAACAAAAGATGGTGCTTCTTAATTCCAGTCTGACTACAGAAATTTAAAAACTGCACTACATCCTGTCTCCCCATCCAGATGCAATATATCCAGGACATTTCAAAACTTCATATGGACCAACTCACTTGTACCTGACACAACCATGTTTGTACTTTACATGTTGAGCCCAGAGTTAAAGTCTCCTAGTTTTTCCAAGGTACAAAGAGTGGTCAGATTTTATGTAACATAAATTATTTTTTCATAGTCTGTGGGAGAGTTTTTAAGTTTTTCTCCAGTCATTGATTCAAGAAAATAGACCCCTGCTTCTCAAGATATAGCTACCGTATTTTATTCTCTTGTATTCATCTTTGTCCACATTCACTAGCCCTTATTTGTTTTTATCTTTACTATAGGAACATCCTTCAATCATGCTTTTAAAGTAATTTCTCCATGAAAACTGTCTTAGTTTTCCTTTATCTGAGAATGTTTTGATTTCAGCTTCATTTCTGAACAGCATTTTTGATGGATGTAGAATTCTGTCTGGATTAACAGTTTTTCTCCTTCAATACTTGAAAATTTTGTGTAGGTTACTTCTGTGTTCTATGGTTTTCCATAAGAAAACCCTCATCCTTCAAATGTTTTCCCTCAATTTGTAAAATATCATTCTCTGTAACTGCTCTCAGAATTTTTTCATGATCTTTAACTTTCAGAAGTTTAATGAGGTTTGATAAGGATTTCTTTATATTTATGCCATTTGCCCAGTTTCTTGAAGCTGTGAGCTTGTTCATGAATAAGTAAAGAATTTTCTACTTATAATTTTTTCAAGTACTTTTTTATTGGTGGCACTGGGGTTTGAATTCAGAGCCTCACACTTGCTAGGCAGGTTCTCTACCACTTGAGCCATAACCATCTTTTCTTTAGTACTTTCAAAAAGGTCTCATGTTGATACCTGGGGCAACCTGGAACTGAGTGCTCATATTTATGCTTCCAGTAGCAGGTATGGCACATATGCCACCTCACTCAGCTTTTCATTGGTTGACATGTGTTCTTTTTTGCCTTGAACTGCACTAATCCCCCTCTCGGCTTCCCAAGTAGGTAGGATTACTATTGTGGTCCATGCTACCTGGCTTCAAGCACTTTTTTATACAGAAAAAAAGCTCCCTTACTGTTTTCTATATCTTCAGTGATATAGTTGTTATACCGTTGTTACACTCCTACAGGAAAATATTTAGCAATTTTAGAGTTAATATTTGAATATAGACCCTAGTTCCCAAATGATCATTTATACATCCTTCATTATTACTTTAGAAATAATTGGAGGAGGTGGGATGAGGGAGAGCAGTAGAAGGGTGAATTCAAGTATGATATGTTTGATACATTGTAAAAACCTTTGTAAATGCTAAAATGTATCCCCACCCAGCACAAAAATTAAATAAATTAATAAAAATGCTGAAAAAATCAAATATGTTAGAAAACTAAGAAGAAAATATAGAGAACATGAAAAAAAGAAAGCTGAGTTAAAGAGAAGTTATAAATTTTGGGCAAAACTGCAACTGTGACAGGACTAGAAATAGGTACATGCAAGTTAAGCAGCATCCATAGATATGTGAAGGTATCAACTGAAAGTTACTGGAAGCATATTACAGTTTAAACACATTCTTTGGATAGTGAGTTCAGTCAAAAATGAAGAGAATAAATGAACATTGAAGAAAAGTAAAAAAAATTTAATACTGTGGATATAAACAGATACACTCTAGGAGAACAGAAACAATGTTTACAAGTACCTAATGAAGAAATGTCTGGCTGACACCTGGGAGCATGGCTTAAGCGGTACAGAGCTTGCCTAGTTCAGTTCAATTACTGGTATCACAAAAAAGCCTTTGAAAAATGCTTTTAAAAAGAGAAATATCTGGCTGATACTGTTTGCTATGGTTTGAATGTGTCCCTTTAATCTCAAGTCATGGCAAATTTATCACCAATGCCACAATGTTGAGAAATGGTGTGTTTTGGGAAATATTTAGGTCATAAGTCCTTGTGAATATATTAATAATGCCAGTGTAGAAAAAGCTCCTCAGAGTTAATATACTCTTAGTTCCCTTTCTGCCTTCTGCAATGTGAAGACGTAGCAGGAAGGCCTTCCTTAGATGTCACTGTCTTGATCATGAGTTTTCCAGCCTTCAGAATGGTGAGATATATATTTTCTCTTTTTAAAATAAATTTTATGATATCAGGATTCTGTTATGGCAACACAAAGAGTACACTTTATTTTTTCTATTTGAAAGGCTTAAGGGAAGAAACATGGCAAAATGTACTTATTGTTTATTCTAGTTTGGGGGAAATCTGTATGTTCATATGTAATCACAATGTAGGCATGGTTTAATAAGAATACATAAGGTATAGTATAATATGATTCTGAGTAATATATTTCATAAAAGCTATAGAGTGAAGAAAAAGGATTTATAATTTCAACTGTTAATGTGGAGGAAAGTTTTCAGAAATCATTTGACTTATGCATATAATTAGCCTGGGATCAGACAATAGATTTGGTTGGAAAACAAAGAAATCAATTAATCATTAATTGGATCATTTATAATTGTATTCAGTAGATACTTCTATGCTTGAAACATACCTCATCTATCTCAATAGAGTGAAGGTGGCTATTCACAGGCCTATCAGAAGAATAGGTTTATTCTTCCAATAAAATCATAAAAAGAAAGAATAATAAAATAACAATAGCACATAGGAAGTTTTCAAGAAACTTTTCTGTTATGAATTAATAGATCAATAGAGTGCCCTTTTGCTATTTTTGTCATTTTATGTTTGTGGTATTGAAAACATGAATGGCTCAGGATTAAGAAAATGCAAGAAATGTGGAAAGTAAAAAGTACAATAAAAATAAATATTCAGACTTAATTAAATTTAGATCACACATAAATAAATTGCCAAATTTCTGTACAAGAAAATGAATTTGGAGAAATGGTGTGCCTAATGTATTTGAGACTTGCTGTGGATCACTTAATAATATCTCTTATCTGTATTTACAAAGGAAAGCAAAAAATATGAAGAAAAGCACAATAACCAGAAACAAAATGCAGATGACAACAATATTTTATTGAACATTGTAAAAAAATCATTCTAATAAAATGAATAAGATAAAGAAATCAAAAATCACAGGTCGTAAAGAGAACTTAAGTAGATTATTCAATAATTAATCATATTAATGCATTTTAAATATAAAATTATAAATTCATATGGATGTTCTGCAATATTAAAAGTAACATTGGGTTTCTTTTTATGAATTTACCAAACAATCCTGTCAATGATTTCTTCAAAACTAAGCTTCTGCACATATTCATCTGGAAAACACATGGCGGTCATGTCATTCAAACTGCCCATGCTCACAGTTGAGCAAAGGACAGTTTTTAATAATTTCATTTTGAAAAGATTCTTTAACATAAAGCAAAAGAAGTACAAACGATTAAGAAAAACCTTGAACAAAATAAGATGATTGACATTTAAATTATTATAATAAATCCCAGAAATTAAAATGTATTTCATGGCTGTTTCTAGAAGATTAATGCTGTGTGTTTCAAATTCTTTGAATCAGAATATTTAGGTTTAATTATCTACAAAAGAAACATGATCATAGATGTATATCTATTACAAATGAATACATACCAGCTGTTACCTGTTACATAGGAGCAATGAATGTTTTAATCAATAAAACTTTTTAAATAAATGTCCTATTTAGAACACCAGCCCATAAGCATGATATAAACGGTCCAGTTTTAGTCAGTCTTTGTTTACACATCTCTACAGAATGTGCAGTCTCTCATTGACTGCAGATTGAATTTGTTAACCATTTTGGGTAAGACAGACATTTCTACATTAATTCTGCCAACCTATGAACACAGGGTACCTTTCCCTTTATTTGAGGCTCCTTCCACATTTTATAGGTTTTAATGTACAGACCTTTCAGCACTTTGTCTAAATTTGTTGCCAGTCATTGTATTCCACTTGAATGCTTTAAATGAAATTTTCTGTCTTTTATGGATAGTTTGTTGCTAGTAGATAAAAAAGCAACTAATTTTTATGCTGTATCCATTAATTTACTTTTATTAGTTCTAACAGTTTTTCTTGGTGGAATCTTTACAGTTTTCTATATTAAGATCATGCCACGTGCAAACAAGGAGAGTTTCAATTCTTGTCTCCAATTTGAATACATTTTATTCCTTTCTCTTGCGTAATTGTTCTACTTAGAATTTTGATAACTATGTTTATTAGAAAATGCAAAAGGAGACATCCTTCTCTTGTTCCTGATATTAGAGAAAAAGCTTTGAATTTTTCACCGTTGAGTAAGACATTAGTTATGGGTTTGTCATAGCTGACCTTTACATTGTTGCTTTGTACTTTGTTCGATGACAGTTTTCTTCATACAATTGTTAGATTTTGTCAAATTATTTTTTATATGTATTGAAGTGGTCATGTGGTTTCTCTTCTTAATTCTGTTGATGTTGTGTGTCACATTTACTGATTTCTGTATAGTGAGCCACCATTCCATCCCAGGGATTAATGCCACTCCATGGCAGTGTATGATGCTCTTATTGTGCTGTTGAACTGTTTGCTAACATTTTATTGAGGGGTTTTGTATCTGTGTTCATCAGAGATATTGGCTTATATTTTTCTTTTCTTTTATGTCCTTATCTGCCTTTGATATCAAAGTAGTGCAAGCATTAATGTGTTTGAAAATGTCCTCCTCTCAATGTTTTTGGCAGAGTTTAAGGAAGAATAGTGAATTTGATAGAATTCCCTTGTGAAGTCATAAGATCTGGACTTTCTCTTTTATGGAAGATATCTTAATTTACTGCCTTAATCATCTTACTCCTTAGTGGTCTGGCTAGATTTTTCTTTTCTCCATAATCCAGTCTTGGTAGTTTGTAATTCACCAATATGTGAAAATTAAACAACACAGTTGAAAACCATCAATAGCAGAAATAAATGAAATAGAGAGTAGAAAGAAAATAGAAAAGGCTAAAACTAATGAGTTGCTTTTTAAAAAAGATAAGCAACTTGGGCAATCCTTCATTGAGACAAAGAGAAAACTCAGATAAAGATATGAAAGAGGAGACCTTATAATCAATGCCCCAGAAATAGAAATAGCATAAAGAAGTGGAAACTTTCTGTTGTCCTTAGTTTTGATGATTTTGATCAGATGAAGAAGCTTTTCTGAATCCTGAAAATAATAAAAGTCTGAGTGCTCTAGTTTCCACCTTTATTCTTGTTATTATTTTTACTCTGTCAATTCATGGGTATCTTCTTCCTTTCTCTATTTCTCAAAAAGATCAATCAGCAGCCCACACAGTCTCCTCAGGAATGTAAATGTTTAAACATTATTTCAGTTGAACCATCTGGTGGTTTAGAATATATTGGAACAGAAGAAAGAGGTGAGAAGGAAAATCAGAAAGGTCAATGTTATGATGCTTGTTCAGCATGTGTAAATGAAGAGTTTAGGCGTAAGGCCTGTGAAGAATTAATAAAAATGATGATAAATTTAAAGACATAAATTGACCTTTGTGTTGAATGAGGCACACAAAGAAGCTTCAAAACTAATTCCAATTCAATAAATACAATATGCTGCTGAAGCTGTTGTATACTTGAGGGGCTGGGACAGATGAACTAGTCCAGTAAAGGAAAGGATGTTGAAGGGATTTTGCTTGTTTGTTTGTTGGTACTATAAGATACCCACAAGAAAAATTCTAAAGAAAATCACAAGGATGATTCTAGAACTGAGAGAGGCCAGAGTAATAATTGTTCCATTTCATAGAGTCGAGTTCAGAAGATGAGCAGAAGATAAAAGCCCAAAACACTAGCATTCAACCCAGAGCAAGGTCTATCTCAAATACATTCATTCCATTTTATATCCCTGAAGGATGCATATACCAAAGTTAAGTTTCAACACATTTCATTCTTCATCTGTACATTTATGGATTTAATTCCCATGGGAGAGTTTTCCTAAGTTAATTAACAATAGTTAATCTAAGTGGTTTTTAAGTGCCTCAAAATAAAGTTCATTTTTGAAGTAGGTCTTTTTTAATAAGGTCTCTTAGAAAGAAGCATCTGCATGTTTTTCCATTTCAAGTGTTTACATGACATTGTAATAAATATGCAACTTTAAGTATTATAGTTTCTACTGACTGTTGCCAATAAAATATGATTAAAAAGTAAAAATTTGAATGTAAGGTGTTTTATTAAAGCATTGCATATAATGATTAAGGGCTGCTTATAGGGCTTTAAAGCTTTTGTCGCTCCCTAACATATACCTGATCTGTTAAATATTGAAGATGATTATTTTGCCAGCAAAAATACATTGTTAGGATAACAGGAAATGTGTGTTTTCATTGCGTGCTTCTTTGTTTTGAGAGCTACTTGCTGACTTTGTGTCTCTTGTCAGGAACATTAACTTCAAGCCAAATTTTTGTTCAAAAGATACTCTTTACATTGAAGTTATTAAATAACAATTTAGAAATAAAAAAACATGTTGTTTTATGAAAGAATGTTTAATTGAAAATTCACTTTGATTACAGAGGAAAAGAGCAAAGTATTTAGGCTCTATTTAAAAATGTTGCATAAATATAAATGCTAGCAAAGGTTAAAATATTAAAACCAGAACTACACAATTAAATCTTCTCAAAAAACAATCTACAAAAAGGCAATGTATCTGAAGTTATCAAGCTATAGCATGTCTTTATGCATAATCAGTTGAGAATTATGTGAAATCTCCAAGAAACAAACAGTATCTGTCATATGCTTTTTGCCCATTTGATACTAGTTTACTCTCTAGACTTTCTGTAACTTCTAATCTTAAGATTTACTTTAGGATCCAGAATATTGTCTTTGACTAAAATTATTACATATTTCTTTCTCTTCCCTTGCTTCTTAAAATTCCTAGCTGTAGGATTTTTTTTGAGGATTTAATTTTCCACAGTCTCTTGTTCTCGAGTTCCTTCAGAAGTATACTGTCTGTATTTTTCCCCTGCATCTTCATCAACATTTGGTGGTGTTGCTGTTCTTGATGATGGCTATTCTAACAGTAGTGAGGTGGAATCTTAGTGTGGTTTTGATGTACATTTTCTTTATGACCAGGGATGGTGAGCATTTTTCCATGTGTTTTCTGGCCATTTGGACTTCTTCCTTTGAAAAAGTTCTGTTTAATTCAGTTGCCTACTTCTTCACAGTTCATTGATTTTTTGAACCCTCATATACTGCTGGTGGGAATGTAAGCAAGTACAATCACTTTAGAAAACAACATGGAGGCTTCTTAAAATACTAAACATAGATTTTCCATATGATCTAGCAATCACACTCCTAGGGATATACCTGAAGGAATGCGACTCAGGTTATTCCAGAGGCAGCTGCATACCCATGTTTATTGCAGCACTATTCACAAAAGCCAAGTTATAGAAATAGCCAAGATTCCCCACTATCGACAAATGAATTAATGACAAATGTGACTTTTATTCAGCCACAAAGAAGAATGAATTTTTGTCATTCACAAGTAAATGGATGCAACTGGAGAAAATATCTTAAGCGAAGTTAGTCAGGTTCTGAAGGCCAAAAATCACATGTTCTCCCTCATATGAAGATTATAGACCTAAAATAAATGCAGTAATATTGTTGGACATGGGTCACACACTGAGAGGAGAACGTGAGTGGGAGGAATAAGGAAAGGGAATGAAACTTGAATGTGGTTTATGTGCACACTGTAGGTGAGTGAATAAAGTAACCTTAAATTGCAGAGGCCACTATGGAAAAGGGACTACGAAGTAGTGAAGAGTTCTGGTAGAGATAAATATGGGTTGCGGTACACATGTGCATAGAAGCAATACTAGGAATATCTCTGTATATCTATCTTTATATCAAACTAGCAAAAACGCTATTTCTTTTTTATTATCTCTTTTGTTTTTCTCTTCAACAAAATTGGAGAACAAGAGGGTGGAACAGGTTCTGCCCAGAAGCAGGGGGGAAGTGGGGAGAAGGGGAGGTAGCCCAAACAATGTATACACATGTGAGCAAATGTAAAAATGATAAAATTAAAAAGGTACAAATATATTTAAAAAGAAGTAAATTGTTGAGACTCACCTTTGAGGAACTGTGACATGTGTCCTCTTGAGGTGGGGGATGTAGCATCAAATAATGCCTAACTAGAAAGGACTCCCCAGTAGGAATGGAGGTGTTTGAGTCCAGGGATGGAAGAGAACAAAAGGCAGTGTTGAAGCAGAGGGAACAAGTAGCATGACCACTTGCATATAGGAAGAAATTGTTAGGCTGTTGGAATCCAAAGGAGTTATTGAGGGTAGCTAGTCCATCTTGTTAATTAATCTAGGTGAAAAATGTCCTCTAGAAAACAAAACTATTTTGTATGTGCATTTAATAACAGAGTAACAAAATTCATGAAGCAAAACTAATAAGACAGATGAGTGAAATAAACCAATCAGCAATTATGTGAGAAGTTTCACAAATGTTCTCTTATAAGGATAAATAGATGAAGATTCGGTAAAATCATAGAAAGCCTGGAATATACTATCAACCAATTTGACCTAAATGATATCCACAGCAATCTCCACACAGAAAAGTGGTAGACACACTGATTTTAGTCACATTGTACACACAATGTATGTACATAGAACATTCCTTTTAGTATATGTGGATTCCACTTTCAGGTTGTAGTTAAGTTTTATAAGATTTAAATATTTTAAGACGGCCTACTAGCCCATAAACTTATATTTATAACCTCTATGAAAATAGTGAATATAATATTCCACAGAAAGAGGAGCAGAAAAAAATCTCAGACTTAATTCTTTGACAGTCTATTCCAATATTCTTCCCTAAGAAGCTCAATCAATTCAATGGAGTACCCTGAATTAACTCAAGATTGGAACCTATACATCAGTTTATTTATCAATGTAGAAAAAGGAATTGTTTGTTAATTCCCCATTGCACAGCTGTGTTTAGCCAT
The DNA here is from genome assembly GCF_047511655.1 of Castor canadensis. Classification (NCBI taxonomy): domain Eukaryota; kingdom Metazoa; phylum Chordata; class Mammalia; order Rodentia; family Castoridae; genus Castor; species Castor canadensis. The sequence continues at coordinate 10,408,152 of NC_133389.1, forward strand.
ATATCATAAAAACTAAGGATAACAGAAGGGAATAACAATAAAAGAGCAATTTAAAGTAGGTAGTGATTGAATAAGTTCTTCTAGCCCATAGGATCCAACCCATCTTTATGAGAAGATTGCTTCTTAATAGTTCCAGAAATCTTCCTGATTTATCATTTAATCATCTGAGTTTAAATAGTTACTACCCTCCTGAACTATTGGGAAGTGCTATATCAATGTATTTACACATTTTTGTGTTTAATTCTTTGTGAGTCACAATGAGCATAAATAAATAATTAATGGACACTGGTCTTATTTGGGATGAAGGTTTATGTATGTGTACCAATGAAACTAATGCCTAAATCAAACCAAATCTTATAGAACGTGGTGTTTCTGTGTCCTTTTCCCTCATATACTAACCCATATAAAAGTAGTGTTTATTTAAACTACAACAGAAGTCTTATAAATTTATGAAATGGAATTACACAGTGCATACTATTTTGAGTGTATATTCTTTAACAAAACCTTACATCTCAAGACTAATCAATAGTGTTGCTCATAGTGATGATTCTTTTAATTTTTGTAGTTTTTAATTATAAAAATATAAAATGGTGGATGTAAAAGGATCATGAGTTTGAGGCCAGTACATGCAAAAAGGTAGTTAGACCCTCCCTCAAAAATGATATATATAATATACAATACAATACCTGTGATGAACATTTGTTTTCCTTTTTATATTTGACTAATGACTTATGAATATTACCTTCCATGTATGAGAACCTAGTCAAATTAGTCTCTAAACACAAATAACATTAGTAACATAAAAAGTATAAAGTTTACTCTATAATTTGTCTATATCTAACAGAACACTGCAGACAAGATCCCAACACAAGAGAATGATTACAAGTTCACAGAGGATGGTAAAGATCATTGGCTCCCACTAGGAATGTAAGTCCAAACACTTGTTCCCACTGCACCTTGGCATCAGAGTCTGCAAGGAGAACATAATATAACCAAGCACCGAGTGGGCATTTTACTCATTTCTATGATCTAAATGCTTGTTTCCTACCCAACTAAAGGCTAATCACCAGTGTGATGGCATTGGGAGGGGGAGCCTCTCTTTGTAGGGTGATTACATCAGGGTTTTCACCACTGGGATTAGTTTCCTTATAAAGGAAGCATGAGAGAACAGTCTTCTGTCTTTGCATGATGTGGGGATACAGCTAGAAGTCACAGTCTGTGAACTAGAAAGCAGGTCCTTGCCAGATGTTGAATCTGTTAGCACCATGCTTTTTGACTTACCAGCTCCTGATACTGTGAGAATAAATTCTATCCAGTTAATATAACTGAACAGATAAAGTCACTTACATAATGAAAAGATAGAACAAGGTTAACTCTGATAGAGCCCATTGGTTCCCCCTGACTAATTAATGGGTTTTCCAGTCAGTTGAAACAAAACAAGTGACCATTATGCACTGCCCCTATGATAAAGGAGAAACAATCCTCACATGGAGTCTAAAATACAGAATGAAAGGCTCAGTCCTGATGACTATTGTTACACAGCTTAAGCAGAACAAAGGAATACATATTGAGTATAAGGCAAGGAAAGATATCTGCACATAAGATAATAAAGCTATAGCAAAGTGTATGAACTCTTTTTCTATTTGTAAAGAAATATTCCATGCCCAACACTTACTGTTATATGGCTGACATTGGTAAACAGATTGTGCACATAAGAATGTCATTCCCATTAGTACTCATACACATTTCTACACAGTGCTAGGGAAATAGCATATTTTCAATAAATACCTTAGTTTTTCTTCCTTTCCATTTCCTCTGCAAGACTTCTAAACCAAAGGCTTCTTGATATTACTGAACAATGTTCTATGGTATTCTAAGAATAGCTTGCTTATGTCATAGAAAAACTGTTATTCTAAGTCCATTTGTGGAATATATAATCTGGGGAAATCACTACATTCAAAATCCCATTATTTTGCATAAAACTAAGCATAGACTTTCCATATGATCCAACAATCATACTCCTAGCAGTTTACCCAAGTGAAATGAAAAGGATCTGCACATGAATGCTATTTCAACTTTGTTCTCAATCATCAATAACTAAAAGCACACATGAGGTTCTTCAACAGATGAATATATAGCAAACTAGTACCTTCTTCAATGCCCACGTTTGTTTAAAAATGAGGTCTAAGCCACCAAAAGACAAGAGCTTTCCTTGAGTTTACTGTTAACTTGTTTATCTGGAAAATGATCTACTGCATAATTCAAACTGTGAGACACTCTGGAATAATGCAGAGCTACAGATATCATAAAAACTTAAGTGATTGATAAGAAGTTTAGGAGGAGGTGGGGAAAGATGAATAAATGAAACAGAATTTTAGGCATAAAATAAATCAATTTTTCATGATAAAATAATGGTAGAAACATTGCAGTATGCATTTGTAGAAACTAAGAAAATTTTGAACACAAAGGAACCTCATTTAAACTATGGACTTTGGTAATGGGTGATATGTTAATATAAAGTGATTAATCAATTGTAATAACATACCATACGATTAGAGAAAAGATGTAACTATTAGAGTAAAATGTATGAGTTGAAAACACTCAGTTTATTAGAACTCAATATTGTTTATGCTAAATTTTTCTCTATCTAAAATGGCTTTTAAAAAGTTTATTAATTTTAGAAAATTAAATTAGTATCTACACTTGTACAAGTTTGTTCACAGTGGGAATGAGGATCTAGGGTAATAATATAATCTTTCTCTTAGTATGTGTATTGAAATACTAGTTAAAATGGCTACATGGAAAATAATATTTGACAAAAGTACAATTTGGTATACAAATTGTTGTCAATCTCAGAGCATGCTGTGCGTAAATTTGCATTACAAATGTATTATATACCATTTCTATCTAATCATCAATATATTTATGTTTATATCTAAGTATTTTCTTGCTGAAGGTTGATTTTCATTATGCTTTGTTTTTTATTCTTATAGTAATCAATAGTATCTTACCAATTTTAGAGCTCCCTGGGCCCATACATACTCATTGGGCATGGAATAGAATATCTAACTTCTTATGAGTTAATTTCACCTTTTAAATATTTCTGCTACTATTTTATATAACTACTTTTTATAAGTAAATGACATCATTCCCTCTATGGAGCAAAATTTTAATACCTTGACATCTCCATTTATTATTTCCAAAACATTTTAGGATGCCTAGCCATTAATAGAAGTACTAATATTAACTTGAAAAAAATTCTTATTCTGATACATCAATAACATGAACAGCAACTTTCCTATTTACTTAACTGGGGAATCAAGCTATGGAAAATGAGTGGAAGAAAAAGTCAATGTCTGAAATTTTAACATAACTGGACAAAATTTAATGGTCAATAATGAGTCTTTAATGTAAAGCTCTAAACAAAATATTCCTGAAACACAAAAGCCATACTTTCAATAGTTTATTTTTAACACTCTTCAAAGCACATTAGCACTCAAAAAGATATCTTCTAAAAGATTAAGATCTTCTTTTTCTTCAAATGCACTTGACACTAAGAAAAGTCATCAAAGAATAATTAACAAGTACAACTTGTGCTATAATGAAAGGGCTAATTTTGTCAAAGGTGGAATGTGGTCTATAATAAAAATTTGAAAAAAAAAGAAAGAGTAGAGAAATCTGTGTGACTCAGAATACATTTTGGAAGTTTCATTAAGTGTGAAGATGGATCCCAGATTGGATGATGACCTCAGCTCTCACTTAAACTATTGAAGTCATCTCTATAGGTTTCCATACTGTCATTATATCCTTACTCAAAATGTGTCTTTATATTCAACCCATACTGTTTTTCTCCTCCCTCTTCTAAAAATGCCCATACTTCCTTGAATATTAATCAATTCCCAAGTCCTTATGATCCCTCTTTCTCTCCCCTATATTTGATTTCTTAAAATAAATAAGACCCCATGACATCACATGCATAAGTCCACTTATTGTTACTGCTGAATTTACAGACCTGTAAACTGAATTAAAAATATATCTAAAAAGGTATCAATCTATGACCTGATTAATGCATTTTGAATTTATTCCTGCTACTTACAATCATGATTTGCCAACAGTATGCCACTAGATGTCCACCATCCAGGGCTCATCTTATTCGTACATTTCACTTTCTACCTGTTGGAATTGTGTGCAAATTAAATATTATCAAAGACAAATATTATTGAATTCTGAATATGTCTGCTTTTAATTCAGGATTATGGATGATTCATATTTGATATAAATCACATTTGTTAGAGAAATGAATTGAAATATGAATATACTGGAAACATGATATACTCACGTATGAAAATGGAAAAAAATCAGACACGTTGAAACTATTCCAGGAATGCTGGGAGGGAGATAAGGGAGAAGGATGGAGGGGGTGAATTCAACTATAATATATTGTAAGAACTTTTGTAAATGTCACAATGTACCCCTAAGAAAAATATAATTTAAAAAGAGTAAGTAAATACTACTGTATTAACACAAACAATAAAAGAAATATATTAGAAAAATGAATTCAAATAATCAGTTCTTAGGCCAATAACTAGATAAGCTATGACATTCAGAGACACCAGGGACATTTTTATCTAATACAATGAAAACAATTTAAGCGTAATGTGGAAAACCTTCTGTGATTTGACCATTGACTCTTGCCTGCTTACCTTGTTATGTTGTGCTATTCCATTCTCATGCTAGTCTTTAGACTAAATAGAATAATATGTGTAGTTTCTTAGGCAATATTCTGTTTCTACCTTTTCAGCTTTCCTTGTGATTTTCCCTATTCTTTATTCCCTATTTTGTGATGTTTCCTATTCTTTTATATTTAAAATATGTATATCTGTTTGCCTAAATAACTAAAACTGTAAAACTCATATTTGACTGTCTCGCTCAGAAGTCTTTATGTTCTCTGTCTTTGAACTGTGTATATCTTTGCAACTCATGTGCACTTCCCTGTCAATCCCTTCTGGTATCTCACGTATCCAATGAATTGATCACTTTGATCAAGAGTACACAGATCACTTCACCTCAATCCTTCATCTCATTCCACATATGCCCTTGCTATTTGTCTTAGTATATTTTTGAACCTCAAGAGTTCCTAGAATAACATGGAAATAAAGGATTTAGAAGTTGTGATTTTATATTAGATATTTTTATTTAAATATACAATAAATATAGCTTTTATGATAAGTTGAAAATTGCTTCATATGCTTTTATAGCTAAAAACATTGCAGTTAGGAAATTATAAAGCAGTTTTATATTAAGAAAAAGAGAATTCTGTTTCTTGCTTTCTTATGAAGTGATAATTCTGAAAATGCTCCCTTCACACATTTATTTGTAAAGTATTGAGACAAACCACTCACATTGGTATGAAGTGTGGAAGGAGAAGGAGACAGATGTAGACAGTTTCAAACTTGAACAGGGGGATGAGTTTTCAGCTAGATAGTTTCTGCATAATTGCACCGAAGGCAAGATGGGAGATGCTTGTTACAGTCCTCAGAAAATATGAAGGAAAAACAAGTAGGTGGTCATAAATTGAGAACATTTTCAGTTGTTGCTGATTACTTTCACAGAATTAAGATGAATACACTTTGTGATCCACTTTGGCTACCATTTTCATTTTGATATTGGGGATGAGTTAGGTTTATGCTATACAGGGACAATTCAGTGACTACAAAAGCATTGTCTTTAGTCTCTGTGTCATTTTATTTATTTGCTATTTTGTTTTTAAAATTAAAACACAATGGCAACATCTTAGCTACCTGGTTCTTAAAGATAATTTGATGGTACATATCTTCTAGAAAGTTTATTTTACTTTTAATGCATATTCAGTATGCAAATATTATTACATTGCAACTTTATACAATTTTGGAAGGATAGTAAGTATTGTGCATATGTAAACTTATCATTGTTATGGTGAAAATTAAAATTCAGTTTCTATGTCAATAAACCAAATAAAGTTTGTAACAAAAATACTGTTATATTCATCAACAGTAACTATCCAATATGAACAAGAAAATAAGCAGACTGTGGAGAACAGTTTAATAAAATGGAAGAAGTAGTAATATATATTATGTGTCTTATTATTTCTAAATAGATATTAATAAACTCTATCCATGAAAAAAATGCCAAAAATATTTCCTTTCTAAGTATTAGAAGTTAGAGTCTTCTTAATTCTGAACTTTCTGTGATTTGCTATCAAAGGAAAATAAATAAGTTATTAATTATAATATTTTAAAATGCCACTTTCAGTGTAAGTTTCAAAAGATAAGATGCAGAGGAGGATAAAAGGAAGTTTTGTCACCAGCAACACTGTATCTGCTAGTGTCTTACCTAGATAAGACTTTAACAGAGAGATAGCATAATTATGATTTTGAGGTTTCTTTTTTAAAAGCTTTATATATTTCTGAACATCTAGTATATATTAAAGATTTCTCTTCACACTAAAAATTTATATTATTATCAGAAATTAAAGCTCTGTCATTCACAGTTAATTGACCTAGACTTTATATAGGGAAACTGTAGATGAAAGTTTATATACATAAGTTCATAACTACAACATTTTTATCAACTATGATATATACTATTTTTTCACATTTTACTAACTGAATGTAAGACACACAATAAAAATGACAGTACTTTACAATATGTTAGACATTAAGAGAATTATTTATTCCTTAGTAGAAAAAATAAATATTTGTGAGAAATATACTACATAATGACAAATATTATTGACAGGTGACATACGTTAGGAAAATATGCCTATGTTTTATATATGAGCAGGTGTAAAAATATTAAATTTCTATTTCATATAAATAAATATTGAATTAATATACCAAGAAATACAGAATGTAAACTCCATCTGGACAGATATTGTAAACTTGTGACCAGAGGGAGAAGAATGATTAGGGAATGGTTCTTCAGCTGGATGAGAGAAATGAAAGGTATGCAGGGTTATTAAATATTTGATGAAAGCAAAATGTAGGCTCTGAGGTTATATTAAAACTACAGCAACTGAGAGCTTTTCCCCCTGATTACTACCTATCATCCTCTTCTAATCTCCAAAAACAACAAGTAATATCTTCCTGCATATAACTAAGTCCCAGATTGTCTTTGCTCCTTTTCAGGACTAGAAATAATTCAAGTTTCCTACTTACAGAGAATTAGTTATCTATATACTTAATTTACGATTCAATGATTGCCTCAATTATCACTTCAAAGTAAGATAAGATTGGATTTCAGAGGATATATGTTAACAAGTATACATCTTAGCATACCTGTATTTTAAATGGAATATATATTACTTCAGTAATTATAAATTTTAGACTATTTTGTTCTCAGCTCACACATCAAAAAATGCTCAATGTCCCTAGTTATAAAGACAATGCAAGTCAAAACCATGTTAGGATTCCGCTTCACTCTTTTTAGAATTACTAACACCAAGAATAAAAAAAACAACAAATGCTGGTGAGGATGTGGGGAAAAGGAATCCTCATACAATGTTGGTGGGAATGTAAGCTATACAACCACTAACAGTAGAGGCTCCTTAAAAACTAAAAATAGAACTGCCAAATAATCCAGCAATTCGACTTCTAGGAAAAAGCCTAAAGGAATGTAAGTCAGGTTACAATAATGGCACCCATGTTTATTGCAGCATTATTCACAATGGCTAAGCCAAGATGCCCAACTATTGATGACTGGATTAAGAAAATGTTGCATTAATATACAATGGAGTTTTATTCAGCCACAAAGAGAATAAAATTTTGTTGTTTGCAGGTAAATGGATGGAACTGGAGAATATCAGCTTAAGCAAAGTTAGCCAGACTCAGAAGGCCAAAAGCTGCATGTTCTCTCTCATATGTGGCATATAGACCTAATACAAATGCAGCAGTATTATAAAAACAGGTCATACTAAAGGGTGGTCACATTCAAGACAGGAAGGGTGAAAAAAAAAAGAAGTTAAGAAAGTGAATATACTTGATGTACTCTATATACAAGAATGAATATAGAATTTTTAAACCTGTTGAAATCATTATAAGAAGCAGACTAAGGTAGAAGGGAGAAAAAAAGAAGAGATGAACCAATATGGGTTATAATACATATATGCTTGGAAATGTCAGAAAGAAATTCCTTGTGTAGCTATCTTAAACCAAAACAGTCATTTTCTTTTACAAAATTGGAGAACAGGAGGGCAGGGACTTGGTATTATCGGGAGGGATGTAGAAGTGGGAAAAGTGTGTTATGGAGGGGAAAATAGTGCAAATACTGTGTGCACATGTAAATGGAAAAGCAGTATCTGTTGAAATTATTCCAGAAATGCGTGGAGGGGAATAAAGGATAATTTGGAGGGAATTAATTCAAGTATGATTTGATACATTGTAAGAAATTTTAGAAATACCACAATGTACCCCAACCCAGCAAAACAATAAAAAAAACCCAACAAGAAAACCCATTAAATACACACTCACACAACAACACAGAAAATGATGAAAGGTTATGGAGAAAAACATGAAAACAGTCCTCAGAAGAATTTCTTTCAATATATTTATTTATATAAGTAACATGCTAGTAACAGGCTGCAGTTTCAAAACTTTCACTGTTTTTAGGAGTCTGGGATGCTTGTGGGAATGTCTTGGTATTGAACCTGATGTGGATGGCAGAAACATTTTAATAATTATTCTCTGATTATGCAGATTAGCCAGTAATACCAACTCTGTGACGTTTTAGGATGTGGTGGTCACAATAGGCTGCACAGTCAGACTTTTGGCATTTCGAACAACAAAGATCGAACACTAGAAAAATTAGAGGATATAATTTATCATTTCCTGGCTTCCTAACCTGGCCAGAAATCATGACAATTCACCTTACACCAGAAATGGTTTGGCTTTACTTTAAGTATGATGGTTTAACTCTGCCATTTATTTGACTTTTTGCTTTTAAAATATTAATAACAACAATTAATAAAAAGAATAAATTCTTACTTACAGAAATATTCAGTGCAATTATTCAATGTGATTGTCCTTTCTGGTCATTATTTGATAGGCATTAACAAATAGAATTTTATTAGGAGCCAGAGCCATTATTGGTTAACAGATAAGCAATAATTGGTTATTCAGATTGCTCCTCTATGATCAATAATAACATGCAATTTCCCTAAAATATGCAACATTGGTTATTAAAATATTATGGCTTCATGTTTTCACATGTCATCTCATATACTTTTTTGAAGATGTACTAGTTAAATTTCTATGATCATCTATTTTAACACCATTTTCCTCTGTAATATGATTAAAATGTCAAGTGAGAAGGGAGGATGATGGAGGAGGTGAATTTAACTATGATATAGTGTAAGAACTTTTGTAAATCTCACAATGTACCTATAGTACAACAAAAACATGATAATAAAAAATGAAAAAAAAGCAGTACTGACAAAAGTAAAGAAAATTAAAACTGTAAAAAAATTGTCAAGTGAATACTAAAGAGTTCTCTGGAAGTGAAGGCTATAATGAAATATATATATATGTATATTTATTATGAAATATATATATATATATATGTATATATATATATATATAACTAAATGTTAATTTCTGGTCAGTGTCACATGTTGACTATCTATAGACCATTTTTCTAAGCAACTATAGCAAAAAATACAAATAGAAGGTAAATATTGTTATCATTAAGGAAATATATTACTTCTTCCAATTTCTCTGACTCATTAAGAATGCCCTCCTCTCATTCATTTTTAAATCTTCCTAATATAAATCCCATAAAGTCCTTACTGGGTACACTATTTAAAAGGAATGAATCCAAGTTAGTTTCTTAGGTAAGCTTCAGGTTATGGCAGGGATCCCATTGCTCAACCTGCATTACATACCATGAGAATTCAGTAGTTGTCATGAAGGAGTCTGCAGTGCACTCTGGGGTGTTGTGTCATTTGATTAGGCACATTTCTGTCAGAGATAAACAGCATAGTTTTTATTTAATGATGCCCTAGATTATTTCAATGCGACTTTTAAGTGTATTCTAAAACTTGAGCTACAATTTAACAAATTGATCGATATATGACATCCTATTTATTTTAAGTTATTTATTTTGACCTGGGTATGGTGGTGTGCCTTGCCATTCCATATACTACAAAGTCAGAGGCAGAAGGATCTGAAGTTCACGTCCTATCTGGTCAAAGTTAGGAAAACCCTATATCAAAACCAGAATTATAACAAAAGAAAATGGGCAGGGAGTTGTGTTATAAGAAGTAGAATCATTGACTAGCATTCTTGAGATTCAGAGTTTAATCTCTAGTACTGCAGGGGAGAAAAATTTTATTTTGCACAGTTTGCATTATGTTACTTTAATGCATGAACCCATGAAATTATTTGGAGAGTTTTTTCTAGGGAGCAACAAGAAGGTTTCTTTCCCTGGTATCAGTGGAGTCCTACAACATGTGTTGACTAAATAATCATAAATAAAGCACTTACTATAGTTAAGAAATGCCCATAATTGAAAATATAGATACTTAATATATGACTTTTGTCCATACAATTCAACAGTTTCCTGGGAGAGTAAGTTAGGTATAAAATGCTACATGTAGTGAAAACATGAAGAACTGTATGCAAAAAAGTGCACAGGGAGGGAACGACCTATTCTGTCAGATAGATAACAAAAAACAACTCCAGGAAGGAAGAAATTTGGCTGACTCCTGAGGCATGAATGATTTTGCTCAATTAAGAAATTCCATGGGGGATTACTTTCCTATTTCTAAATAACAAATTACCAAGAGCATAGCTGCCAAACAACACTTATCTATTATAAACAGTTGAGTCATGCAAGTCAGAAGACTGTGCAGGCTCTAGTGAATTTTCTGCTTAAGATACACAAGGACAATGTTAAGGCAAACTTCTCTGCAGAGGTTGGAGGAGAATCTGTTTCCAAAATCATTCTGTTGGCAGAACCCAGCTCCTCCTGGTGGTAAGACAAAGCCCCACTTCTCTTGCTGGTGAAAGTGTCAGCCAAGGAAACCTCACAAGTCCTAGAGGTCAGACCCAGGCCCTGCACAGAACTCTCAGTCTGCAAGTCAGAATGCTACATGATTTTCTGGTGTGTGTGATTTGAGTAGCTGTGACCGCCTCTACCATGGTCATTCAAAGAAAGCTTTCCTTTTAGAAGATTAAATTAATCCCACCTAGATAATCTCTGTGGATTGGTTCTGAATTAACTGATTAATAAACTGAATTGCATTTGCAAAATCTCCTTTTCCATGCTAAATAGCAGTCACAGGCATAACTTTTGGGACAAAACACAAAGAAGCCATCTTAAAATGTAAACAAAAAGTATGTGGACAAAAACACATAAATAATGGAAGAGCATGTGCACACTTATGAATAATGTGTTGAACGTTCTTCTGAATTGATTAAGCAGAGCTGATCAGGGTGTGGAGGAGCAAAAGAAAAATCCCAACCTAAGATTATCAGCACATGGTCTTTAACTGTAAGTGGGGTCAATGTCTGAAGTAGGAATGACCAAGGGCTGAAAGCAGCTCAGCTTTTGAAGTGAATGGTATACAACCAAGGATATCAAACAGGAGAAGCACTCAGTCCCAATTTCTATTTGTTTTTCTAATCTCTTCTATTTTTAAAAAAGAATTGAATTTATACATCCAACATGGGTTTGAGACAGTTGAATCATCCAGTTCATAAGAATTAAACTTTGCCAAGTCAAAAAGTGTTCTAGGACACAGGAAGCATATATATGTGATATAGGATCAACAAATGTACCATTTATTTAATAAACAAAATTATTAATTGCTAATAAATGAATTTTTGTTAGCAAAGATGTAAGCAAAAAAGAAGTTAATTAATCCAAAAGAGTGGGAGTGGTAGTATAGTGTAAAAAGCAAATAAATCAATTGCTTTGAAATGGGAAGAGTTTGGCCATTTCAATTTATGGATCTAAATTTGAAACAATTGAGAGACATTTATTATTTTCACTCATTTAAATGTACTAAACTTCTAAGAAGCAGTATAAATTAATAAATTATTAGAGTAATCCTTTTTTTTCTTAAAATGATCTCTAAACTGTAAGATTTTGGTAAATGCTAAAGCTACAATTGATCCAAGCATTTTCAAAATTCAACTCATAATATTCCTGTGCAAATTTAAAGATATAAAAAAAAAAGATATATTTACTGAATAAGAGTGTCATTGGTATAAAGCATTGGTTAGACATCCCCAACCACACCAACACAGCAGAACATGTTTCTAGGAAGCAGAACTTTTGCTTATGTTAACACTAAGGGATTTGCTAACGAAATAGCAATTGGGTTGATCAAAAAATATGGTATTTGTTTGCTTGTGCTCTGTTTAAAGAAAGACATTTAAAAATTAATATAAACCAGAAGAAAAGGTGAGCCAACTGGGAATGTTGCATATTAACAACTAAAAACAAATACATTGTTACATTGCAGATCAGATTTACAGAAGACTCTACATCTTCCTTTAAAGACATTGTGCACTGAAATATGGAGGAGTGATTACATTAACACAGAGGGTTGGAAGTTCACAGTTAAGGAAACTAGGTAGAAATATTCACAAGGCTCATTTTGCCTTAATACAAAGAGGTATTAACCAAGTATTAAGTTTTTTTGTAAAGGAAAGAATGACAAGAAGAGGTTTTCTGTCTCTTTTCAATACAATTGTTTGGAAAGTCTCCTAATTGAGATTTGAAGTCTTGAGATTCTCTTGGATCAAAAGTTTTGTGGATAAGAATAAAGTACAGAAGCTCTGGTCTAGTATCAGAGTGTATAGTAAAAATGTCTGGATAAACATCACAGTGGAATTGTTGTTGCAATAACAGTAAATTTGATTACGGTTTTCAAGTATGAGAAAATAACATTTAACAGTATCATAAAAATGAATAGCAACCTACTATGGACACTTTCTACAACAAGTAGTCAAGCATCCTCAGACACATGCTATTAGAGAGAAGCAGGAACACAGACACAAAGACACACACAGACATACATACAGATACTGCTATCCAATGATCCAAAAGTAAAATAGCAATAGAACCCAACAGACTATTTTGTGTATGGTTCAGGTGGTATCTATCTTTGCTTCTGAAATATATGTTTTCTTAAAGTTTGTAAAAATAATTACATAGTTAATAAAAATGAGAATATAGTAGAAAGAGATACAAGGATGGAAACTGTGGCAAGTTTCTAGTCCAGACTTTGGTTTTGTTTAAGACCATGGGAAATTAATTTAGTGTTCATGGTGTTCAGTTGAAAAATGAAAAGTCTTGTTTATAGAAGGCTAGACTTCCTTGTACCTTTAATGCTCTGTGACTCTTGGGGGCTTCACTAAATTATGGAGCCAACCTTTAAGAACCTCTACATTTATAGGTCTGGATGAAAATAATCCCTGAGGATTTTACCAGTTCCTGTGTCTTTCAAATATTTTGGTGTTGCAGTATATTATTAATGATTTTGAAATTTTAATTTATAATATAATTTTTAGGAAATGCCATAATTTTATGTTACAGTAATACATCTGTGTAATTTCTAATAATATTATGTAATGACTAGTGTAAATGTAAATGGTCAATTGAATAAGTAGGCTCTTGTTATTAAATAATGTATACTGGGAGAAATAATTTAGTATCAATGCCTGTTATAGATAACATTCTGTGCTGAGCACCTTATGTGCTTGGTATGATATTCCAGACAGCACAAGAAAAGCTGTGTTTGCACAGCATGATTATTATATGAGGAAACCTAGAAGGTTTGCACAAAATTAAGTAAATTTGAATAGAATTTATATCTGTTTTAGATTTCAGAACCTATGAAATGTAATAGGCTCAATGTAATATTCCTTAATCTGAGTGTGTAAAAAGCCGATTTAAAAGAAATGTAATTATTTCCATTAGAAAACCATTTAAAAACAAATCAAATTTGTTTTAAGTTGTGTGGGCAGAGTATATGTTTGGGGAGCTGGTGTGTATTGGCCTAAGTAATGTCTAGGAAAAGTGAGATAAGCTTAAGAGAAAAGTCAATTGGAGTTGATAGTCCAATCAAAACTTTGATCAATTAACTTTGAAAACTACATACAGTAAATTATAAAGTTGTATTTAAAGTATATATTTCCATTTTTGTAATAGAAATTGTTCAGCAATACAATTGCAGTCAATTCAGAACTAAGGTAGCAAAACAAAACAAATTTTCTATCTCATGTAATAAAAAGTTTATCCACTCAAGAAATATTTATTAGCTGCTAATCTGGTTTTCACTGACAGTGAGAGAGATGATTTAACCTCAGTGAGTCTTACATTAACTATTTTCTCATTATCCAAAGTAATACAAGTGGTAAAGACAGGATTCAGTGTGTGAGGTAGCTCTCTAAGAAGACAGATAAAGGGAATCAATCAATAGATCAGTCAATAGCAAACACTCTGCAGAAGCACTACATAGTTACCTACAAAACCTGACAAGGGCCGCAGAACTCTCATTGGTATTGCAGGCTCAGGAATCTTCAGGTGTTCACATCCTTGCACTCTTGTTTTTGACTGGGACATTTTCTGTTCAAGTTGCATTAGCATGTTGCAAGTTGCGTTAGCATGATGTTTTGTAGAGTGAAAATACAGAGTGATGGAAAGCAAGAGTTGTCACTAACCTTGGGCAAAACTGAAGTTACTCATCCATTTCACCTCACTACCATCTTACTGCTGACCATGTCAAAAACAGTGCAATGCTATTATAACTCATTTCTTGAGGGTATTAAATAGACTGATGATGCTTCATGTGTGAGAGACTATAGATCAGAGGGAATTTGAGATCCTAACTACTTTAAGTAATAATCCAGTTGTTTAAATCAGAGTAAGGAATTATGTTGCATGATTTTTTTCTCTTACTCCCTCTCTCTCTGTAGCTGATCCATCAGCATCTCCTTTCATTCTTAGACCAAACAAAATCTGAGAACTCTCAGTTTCCATTCCAGGTCCCTTTCTAAGGTTCTGCTCCTATTCCTTACCTCAGTTAACTCTCTTGGTCCCTACCTCAATTTCCACTCTTTGTCTTTACATTAGATAATGGCAATATTTTATCACCAGATACCAAGGATACATTTTTCTTTTCCTGAACCACTTTTAAAATGGAGTTACATTTACTAAAATGTGAAAGCCTTGAAGAGGAAAAGGATTTGTGGGGAGAAGGCAGATTTATTAGAATTGAGTATTGGACAAGATTCAATTTATAACCAGGAGAGTCAGTAAATGATGTATGGAAAGGGATAAAATAATTGGCTTGGAGAAGGTCAAAGAACACTACTCAGAAAACAGGCAATACTGCTGAGTTTAAAATACTCACTGGATGCATGGAATGTATCTGGTTTGCAGGGTTCTTTGAAGGTATAATGATTTGAATTTCAAAGCTCTGACCCTTGAGGTAGAGAAAATGAGAATGGTATGAAAGAAGCAAAGAAAACTTATCCCCTCTGGAGCCCCCAAAACATGAGAAACGCAGTGAACTATCAGAAAATAGGTGACGGAGGGGATATTTACTCCAAATGATCCATAGATGCAGAAGGCCCATAGAAAGTTTCAGGAGGTGCAGAAGAGTAAAAGATGGGATCAGAAAAGGTGAGATATACAAGTGATAAATTACAGTCTCCATAATGAGTACTTAGCAGACTGACTCAAGTTTGTTGTAACAAATGAGATAAACATTAACAAGAGACATGGTGAACTTAGCATTAATGATCTCAGGGCTTAATCAGATGGTGAATGTTGGCAGAGAGATGTAGTGAGATGGGTTGGTTTTGGCAAGCAGAGATCTGGGGTTCTAACTTAGCATCTGCTGTGGATGCTGGGCTAGAGGGTTGTTGGAAGGAAAATCTCAGTGCAAGATGGAAGACTCTTCTTGGGTGTCTTCTACTCGAATTCTAAGACAGCAAAGAGGCAATGTTCCTCCATTGACAGAAAGGCCCAAGGTTGTAAGAGTAAAAGCAAAAAATAATGATCAAATACTAGTAAGAATGAAGATGTAGGGAAAAACAGCTATATAAATTATGAGAAAAATCTCAGCATTCTTTTATTTTCCAATAAAAACAAAAGAAAGGGTGGAGTACAAAGATCTAAATCACCAAAAGTATCATGAAATTCTTTTAAATGCATCAGATTTTCATATCATTCTTTGTTTTTTATTAGTAGTCTAGATTGATTATTATTGTGCTGCTTTTTTAAGCCTATAGAGAAATTCTACTGCTTATGAGCCTCTGGATTATTTTATTATTTTGTAAATTCTTGACCAAATATTGTAGACATGGCTAATGTGAGTAATATTGCATTTTTATTCTGGTAAAAACACTTAACTTGAGATATACCTGATTAACAAAAAATTAAGTGTATGGGAGAGTTTTCTAACTATATGTGCACTAGTGTGTGGCAGATCTTTGGATGAGACCTTGCATGAGTGAAATTCACTCTGATTTAATTATTCCTCTTTCCCAATAGACTAGTCAGAATAACTTCAAGATGACATGCTCTTAGGAACAGGAGGAAGCTAAAACTATAGTACATTGGGGTCAGGGAAACATCAATGCCATTACTTGTCCCATTAGATTAGACAAACGAATAACATTTTAACTTCTGAGCATGACAGGTTCTCTCAATCCCAAGAGTTTTGACTCCTGGAGCCATGGAAATGAACAGAAGTATCATCTCTTTAACAGGTGCATAACTTTTGCTGTATTCCATATCAAAATGCCATTTATTCAAGAAAGCTCACCTAAAATGCACTTAATTTTATCTAAGATTTCTGAACATTTCATGTGAAAGCAATTCGCAGGGTACAAACTTACCATCTAACTCTTAACATGCAATGTACAGCTTTTCCATGGTTACATTGAAAATAACTTGAGTCAGGATCAATATTTGATTATTTTAACATTTGTCCAAAATATTCAGGGCAATAACTTTACCTTAGCAGTGATTCTCCAATACTTTTATTTACAAGTGAATGATTGGATTTCTAAATGGCTTAGATAAGTAATTGATGAACACAATGAAAAATGAGGTGCAATATAAAGAATTAACACCTGAAAAATAATGTCAAGCCAGAACAGGGCACAGGAAAGCCACAATCACTTTCTATAAGGAAGCGTTTAAAGATAAATTGCCTCCTTTTCAAAAACTAAATTTACCAAAATCAAATTCATTAATTTATGATAAAAAATGCCCTGCTTGGTTTTATGTGATCATTTTATCAAATGATTTTTGTTTTTTACTTTAAAAGTCTAAAAAAGTAATTCAAAAATAAAATAAAATTTTTTTAAAGTCTAAATAGTGTTATCTGGAAATTTTTTCTAGCCCAGTCTGAATTTGGAAAAAATGCATATAAATCTGTTTAAATAGATTTCTCAATATGTAGCATGTATAGGTAATCTAAATTATTTTGAATAATCTAAATACAAAGTGATAGGTACAGCAAAATCATATACCTGAAAGTGTAGTAAGGTTTGGAATTTTAAGGAAGCATGCATTCTGATTTAGAGAAAGTAATTTTTATATTCTGTTAGTTTTGTGTAGTATTTCACATAATGTAGTTTAGAAGATTTAAAATAAAAAGAAATATTAATTTAAAAATAATAGACTACTTTATAGATATTCAATAATCAGTTGCATACAAAAGTATAGATAAGATACCACAACAAATTCAAATGCATGTGAACCTATGTACTTTTCCATAGGAACAAGAAAAAAAAGTATTATATCTGTGAGCAAAATGTCTCCTTATGGGAAAATCCAAGTTATTTCACAAATTTAATGAATTCCTTAAAGTAAATGAATATTTTTAAAAGTACCTTCATATTGCAGACTTATGCTTTTTTTTTTAAGAAATAACTATCTATAAAAGGACAGATTAAGCTATTAAACTGTAAATGTGCATTTGGACTCATCATGTACTCCTGTTCTATGTTTCTAAATTAAATGGTGACCATGTTAACTTGGTTTGAAAGAAGCTTGCTGTAATGTTAACATATTTGTTTTTAAAGGCAGTGTTCCTCTTCTGTTGACTCTATTAAAACTATCAAAGTAATTTCTATATTGTCAATTATGTGTACAAATTAGTAATAGCTAAGCACATTAATATAAATTCTATAAACACCAATCAATTCGTAAGTCCCTTTACACAAGATGCATTCACAAAATGCAAATGAGTCCCCTGAATTTACAATGGCCACAGGTGGCCTGACTGCAAGCCTCCTTCTCTCTGCTTGTCCAATCCCTCGCAACAGGAACCTCTTCTAAAAAAATGTGTAAATCTAATGTGGACCACATATTTTTATGTCAGATTTTTTATGTTAATTGGAATGACTGATTGCATAATAGTGTTCGAGACTTTTCCATTATGTGGTCTATATTCTGTTCTCAATACTTTCTTAACTTAAATGTGTTATAAACCTTGATAGTCAGAATCAAAAGACGCTTACCAAGTACATATTATACATGAAGATTATTAGCATGAATTATGCTTGAGTCAAATGATTGTCTTATCTACCAACCAAAGACTCTTGATCCTCAGTAACAGCAAAGCTAACCCACCCAGCCAGCAATGCCAAAGTCAAACTGCAATCACTTTGGATTTCATTTGATCTTGGGTAAAGGAAATGATAGAACAGATGGGTTTCCTAATTGAACAAAGCCTCAAGGCATGTTACAATTTATTATATCTAAACTTTAAGTAGAAATCAACAAAAAGCATGGCATTTTATGTATTTGTACACTATGAATGGCTATATCAACCTGACATAAGTACAATCTCATATATACATATATATGAAATTATGTGTATTATATATGCATATATGTGAGATATATATTTGCATATAGTCAGACTGCATGTGTTTGACAGCAGATATAGGACTGTTCCTCCATCATGTAGTCAGGGAATTATTTACATATAATATGTAAGATATAAAGCTTAACTATATATGATACATATAGTCCCCTGAATAGATATATATGTCCATATATACAGTCAAACACTTAACATCTATTCTCTTAGCAATTTTCAAATTTAAAATATGATTTTAAATATGATGTTTCTACTGTAATATTAAGTAATATTTACTTGTTAATTAAAAATTAAGAAATGAAAGGAAAACAATCAAACATATTGCTTTACAAAAATCCCAAACAAATTAAAACATGGTCATAGCAATAAAATATAATTGCTTCACATGAGTGAACAGTAACAAATAAATAAAATGATATTTTAGCAACTATATATGAAAAAACACAGATGATCTCTCTCATACAAACTTTCTCAAGACTGGAATTAAATATCTGCACTTACATTTCAATTTCTTTCTGTCTTGGTTGTTATCACACAAGATCCACAATACAATGTGAAAGACAAGAACAAATTCTATTCTAAGGGAGAGAAATGCAATTTTTTTCTTTTATTTATATGTGCATCCAATGTTTGGGTCATTTCTCCCCCTTTCCCCTGTCCCCTCCCTTGCCCTCCCATCCTTCCTCCTCCTCCCCTACCCCCTTGCTACCAGGCAGAAACTATTTTGTCCTTATCTCTAATTTTGTTGAAGAGAGAGTATAAGCAATAATAGGAAGGACCAAGGGTTTTTGCTAGTTGAGATAAGGAGAGCTGTACAGGGAGTTGATTTGCATTGCTTTCCTGTGTGTGTGCATTACGTTCTAAATTAATTCTTCTCAAACTAATCTTTTCTCTAGTTCCTGTTTCCCTTCTCCTATTGGCCTCTGTTGCTTTAAAGTATCTGAGAAATGCAAATACTTATGGTATCTTTAACACCACATAAAAGAGAGATAGTAATAAACAGCAGTGTGAATGCACACATTTATATCATCCTCTAGCCCAAGTCCCACTAAAATAAATCTGCATTTATTAAAACTTTACCAAGGACAGAGACAAATGCAAAACCATACATTAGTGTATTTTTTAATACTAAAACTTCAAAAACACACAAACAAAGATGAGCATTGAATAGCAAAACCACAGGCATGCAAAAAAGGCCAAGGTAGTCACAAAAAGTAGAAATTAGTTCCTCAAAAGAATCCACAGAGACTTGGCATTTGGAATACACAATATCACAGAAGGCACACCTGAGCATTAACGTAGAATACAAGGGAAGGGGCCGAGGAAAATTTAACTTAAGAGTAACTGGTTATTCAGGTGCAGCTATGAGCTGTATAGTGTGTCCTCTCAAAAACCACATGCCAAAACCCATTCTTCAGTTGATTGAGTATTGGTGATGGTTTCTTGGGGGTATACATATGCAAAATGCATGAAACTGTACATTGAAGTATTTATAGCTTATTTTATATTGATTAATCCCCAATAAAACTGTTTAAAATAAAAATGAAGCAAGCAGGTAATAAATAACTGATTGCCAACTTGTTGAAATAAATCTTCTATTAGCTTTTTCTTCATAAAATGGCAGCATGAAAAAGCGTGTGACCTGGCACAATTGGCCACTCAGACTTTACTTATATGTCACACTTACCTATGGTAAGGCCACAGTACCCCATTGGGGTGGCAATGATTTGCTTTTCATAATGTAAGGAGAAGAAACTTTAATCTGCATATGTAGGATAACTGGTGTTTGGATCCCAATGGAGAGGAAGTTTTCCTACTATGAGTGATCACTCTCCTGTTTGTGTTTTCTAATTCTGTTTCACCTTCTGGGCAAACCTAAGGAGAAGGAAGAACAATTTAAAAGCAGACAGGAAGAACTGATCCATCAGCAAGGAGATTCACCAGGGGACAAGGATTATAACCAAGCACATAGACCATTCCCAGTTTCCCTCTTGCACAGTAGTGGCAGAGAAAATAATAAATGAATAGCCATAAGATTTATCACCTGTAATGCTATCAACAAAAATCTTTGGGATAGATTCTCATGTCCCACACGGGCTTGTCCTAGAAACCTAACTTGGGATGATGGGAGATACAGAAAGAACAACAGACAGAAGACCAAACCTGCACAAAGCTGGGGCCAAGTTGGCTGGGCACTAGGATGGAGACACCACAACAGCCCCCTCCATCTCCAGTGAGCTTATTATATACAGAGGCAAACTGAGGTGAAGCAGCAGTTCTCAGGGGAGGGGGTGTGACATTGTAATTCTCAGGAACAGGAAGAACCTGTGACCACTTCTCTCTGAATGTAAACATCTTAGGAAAAACAGCTGTGCTGCATCTTGCCCACTTCTGCAGCTGGGGCTGACCAGCTCAAGCCTGCAGTTTATTTGATACAGCTGTGCTTATGTATCCCACTCTCCACAATAGATAATGGGCAAGGTGCTCTTTCAAAATTCTTGGAAGCACACGACTTCCAGCTCATCATTTCTTTACATTTTAAATTTTGGGGAACAAATTACTTTAATTCAATTCAATAATCTTTACCCAGTTTTTGGCCCAGTTAAATGGTGAATAGCACTTCACTGAATTATTTTTTTAATATGTTTGAATATGTATTAATTATTGTTAGGCTCTTTAGCAAAGAAATCATAGGGCTTTTTGTGTAATTTCAACTTTGTTTAAAATCCTCAATCTTCTTGGTTAAGCATCTATTGTATTTAGCTTGTCTAATTTTTGTAATAGAATGCAATATTATTCAGTTTCTCTATTTTAGACAGACTGTGGAAAATAAAAGCAAATGAGTGCCTTTGGCTCTTCTCTTCATTTTACAATTGTTTTTCATGTCTTTGTTGTAGAAAATCACAATAAGTATGCTTGAAAAGCATTCTGTTGTTAAATCTAACCAAAAATGCTGCCACCCCAGTTAAAGGCAGGTTGAAGGAAATTTATGTAACAGACAATTAGGCAAAATACAGGTGGAAAAACACTTCCATTATGAGGCTGCACTATCATGCAGAGTCCTTGTGCCCTTCTCATTTTAAGGCGCTTCACTAGAGAATTGTTAGTTCTTACTGGGTTTTTCCTTCTATCCCATTACAAATAAAAAGCAACCCTTCTGAAGGACAAGTGATTATACCTTCATATATTTATATATCTATTTTTCTTCTGTCCGTGGAGAAAAATGTTTTTTATCAAAATAAAAAAATTCTGAAATTATGTTTTATGAAATTGAATTCCTGTCATTAATAAATATCGTAACCCTACTTGGGAGACTGAGAATGTGAGGCTTGTGGTTCAAGACCTGCCATGGAGAAAAAAAAGTTAGTGAGAACTTATCTTAACATAAATAAAAGCAAGACATGGTGGTATGTGCTTGTTATCCTAGCTACAGAAGAAATCATAAAATAAGAGGATCACTGTCCAGACCAGCCTGGGAAAAAGGTGAGATCTCATCTCCAAAATAATCAGTCACAAGCATTGGAGGGATGGCTTCAGTGGCAAGTGCCTGCATGGCAAGCACGAAGCCCTGTGTTTAAATATCAGTACCCGGGTTTAAATATCAGTACCCACCAATAAACCATATAAATAAATATTACAAGGAACAAAGCTTCACAATATATTTCCTTTCCTTTAAATGAAACTCATCTGGCTAGGTAAACATTTGAGTAGGTATTGAGATAACAGATTTGACTATACCAGCTAATGACACTGACAAATGTACATCCTCTCAGAACCTGAGTACCTAGTGGGAGAAGACTATGTGTCTGCCTATTTTGAACTACTTGTCACCATCCACACAAATTAGATCTTTATTGACAACCTGCTGTACACCATTTTATACTTCTTAAGTCACCTGACATATTCAGTATAGAGAACACATAGGACAGATTTATGCTTTATTTTTGTTTTGGGATTGTTTTTTCTTCTGAACATTTTGTAACTGGTGGTTCAGCTCCATGAGCAAAGATTTCAACACATCAACATTTAGACCTTTCCTTTAATGAGCTATACACTGTTGAAGGAAACACAGTCTTAGCTACCTTATTCCTGACTTCTTGTCTTCAGCTGAAAGTGGGTAGCAATGGGAAGGGAAAAATAGGGGACCAGAAGGTTTGCAGTAAGAAGAGAAAAAAAAGTAGAGAAAAAAACAGTGTTCTTAATAACTATGAAGTAATTGAAATGGCTGTTTTTCATTGTACATTTCACTTAATCTGCACAGGTACTTGATATGTAAGGGAAACAGATGATATCAAATCTTAAGAAGTAAAAAAGTTCTGTTAAGTGAAGTATTTCACCCAAAGTCAGGCAAGTAGTCAGTAGAACAGTGATTGCTCACATAGTAGGTTTACTTCAAACAATATTCCCCTGAAATCCATTACATCAAGGGTTCCTACATTTCTCCAAGATTGTATTGTTTTCTCTTATCAAAGTTAAGTGACCTGTTCTCCACCATAGCCCATCACCCTCCAGAATGAGGTCGTGGCTGAGCATAGAATATACAATGTGTTTCGTTCTGTAGCTTGATTTCTCTGTTTGCTTTTGGTGCATGACACCATCATTTCTGAGGAATGGCTTTTAGCAGAGAAATTTCTGCACTTAATTAAATCACAGGGCACTGAATATGGTACAGAAGTAAAACTGTGGTTAAGCTCCTTGTACTGGTTTCAATCGGTTCATAAAATAAATACTAGGTAGTGCTTGTATGCATATGATAAAGATTAGGAGAGTTTTGACCAGTTTAAGAAAACAAAAGTGGATTTACACATACCAGAGACTAAATGTGTTTTGGAACAAACTTTTGACAGTGAAAAGGTATTTACAGATGCAGTTTCTATAAGATTCTAAAGTAGTTTAAAGACCTGGGAAGACTATCTCTTTAAATCTTGAGCTTGTTGATAAAATTTTGTAATGTCTTTACATAGAACTAAAACACCAGTTGTGCCTTGGCATTTTAATAACTAATACATCATTATTTAGGCTAATGGTACAGTAAGAAGAGATATGTAGCAAAGCAACTCCATTACTTTAGTTACTCTGACCCATGTATTTGGGAAGCATTCCCAGTTCTTACATCATTAATCTAATCCCTCAGTAAATGTCATACTTCTTGAATAAACTCAGAATTTGATTACCCCCACTCACCATATCAATCTTCTCCAAGCATTGTTATTTCTAACATAGGTAATTGTAATATGAGTTTGTTTTCTCTGCTCCAACCCTTGACTTGCAGTAAGTTTAAGGTGCATTATTTCAATGAAGTGATTAAAACTCTCAGACCAATTAATCTCACTCAGGAAGGAATGCAAGCACATGACCATTGAACAGCTCTTCTGTTCAGCTAACTCACCAACTTTATACTCCAGCCTCAATTCTATTCATCATGTTTGCCTTTTTGCTACTCTTCAAAACCACTAAAAGTTTTTGTCTTGGCCATTTTGTGACAGAAATACTCCTTCCAAATATATCTGTCTACATCTTGACTCTTTCATGTCCTTACTCTAAACATCACCGTCACTGAAGGAGCTATTCTAAAGCCCACTCTGTAGAAGCTTACCTCCTCTGCCTGCTTTCTGCTGCATTTCTTTATTTGTTGTCACCAGACATATAACATAACATTTTATTTATTGATTTTACACCCCGTCCTCAGAATTGAGTGAAGTTTGTCTAAGAACTGTTATTCCAAAACCCTGAAATAAAGCCTGGTACATAGTACATGCCAACTGTACATTTCGATTGAATGAACAAATGAGCAAAACAAATACAAAATTAAACCCCTTTGAAGTTCATTATAAAGCAGTTTTATAACACTGAAAACTCTCCTTTCTTTGCTTTCATTTGTGGAACAGTATCCTAATAAAAACAACTCCCAAGCAACTAAAAAAAACAAAAATAGACTGCATGTCTATGTTTCCAAAAGTAGCTTTCACGATATCTGCTTCAAATAGTATTGTATTTTCTTATCTGTCCTAAGCAACCTACAGAATTTCATTTAAAAAAATTAGATATTCAAGTGTGATTCACACAATA